>NW_013549726.1:5966-22196 GCF_000499425.1 Eimeria acervulina
TCCTAAACCCTCAATCCGAGATTCTCAAGCCTAAACCCTGAATCCTCAATCCTAAACCCTAAACCCTAAATGCTAGATCCTGAGCCTGTAACTGCAGGGGTCCTTTGATCGAAAGGGTTTAGGGTTTGTGGCTACGGAAGGGTTTGAGGGTGGCGATGGATTAGGGTTTGGGGTTTAGTATAGTTTATTTAGGCTTCGCTAAGGCATTGGTTTATGTATTTTGTACTTAGGGTTTATTAGAGGATATTAGGGTTTATTTAGGGTTTATAAGGGTTTTATTAAGGTTTTCTTAGGGGCAATCTAGGGTTTAGTAGGGTTTAACAGGGTTAATAACTAATAATAAGGGTTTAGGGTTTAGCTGTGGTTCCCTTTTGTATTTTATCGATTGTTTATCCCAATATATTTAAGTGTATAAGACCTATCTACGGTTTAGGGTTTAGGGTTTAGGGTTTAGGGTTTAGGGTTTAGGGTTTAGGGTTGATTGGGGTGTATAGGCACCTACCTATCTTGATCGGCGACAGATCCAGGTTCCATTCTCCCATAGACATGTTTATTAGTACTTGTAAACTTTTGAATATCAAAATAAACAGAGCCCTCACTGACATAAGCAAAGCCGTTGTTATATATTTCTTCTATTAACAACAACACCTCCTCTATATACTCGGATATACGGGTTACTACTGTCGGCATCCTAAGACAAATAAATAAATAAATAAATAAATAAATATAAATATAAATAAATATAAATTAAATAAACTAATTAATTGATTAGTTAATTAATTAAAATATATAAAGGCATTGACAGGAAACAAAAAGACATTCATTTGTATATATGTGCATTTGTTTATTTATATTTATTAACTTCATTTAATTAATCAATTAATCTATTTATTTATATATTTATATATTTATATATTTATTTATTTATTTATTTATATTTATTTATTTATTTATTTAAATACTGCGCACACGAAGATAGGTAGATGAAAGGAGACAAAACAAATAAATAAAGAAGAGACGGAGAGACACCCGAAGATATTAATAAACATATATTATACTTCAAAATAAATAATAATAAATTTAACAAAATATAATGAAGACAAAGAGACAGAAAGGAGACAGTAAATGAGGGAGGCAAACAAATACAGTAAAACAAAGGAGACAGCAGTTAAAACAACACCCACATCCCTATACACTACAGCACAACACAGCAGCAGCAGCAGCAGCTGCTGCTGCTGCTGCACCTGCAGCAGCATTAGCAGCAGCATTAGCAGCACTAACACACCTAGCAGCAACAGCAGCATCAGCAGGAGGATTGCAATAAGCAATGCAGCATCAGAGTATTATATTGCTGCTGCATCCCTCTCTCTCTCTCTTTATTTTATTCTTACTATTACTAATATTATTATTAATATACATATATATTTATATATATATATATTAATATTAATAATATTGCTTGTTAGCTTACTCTACATTCAGAGCTTTCATGTCTTCAAAGAACTCCTTCTCCCAGTGCCGCGCCAACTCTTGAAAGGGCACACCCTAAACAGCAGCAGCAGCAGCAGCAGCAGCAGCAGCAGCAGTAACAGCAGCATAAGTAGAAGTGGTAACAGCAAAAGCAGCAGCAGCAGCATAAGCAGAGGGGGTCGCAGCAGCATAAGCAGGGATGATAGCTCCAGCACCAGCAGCAGCAGCAGCGGCAGCAACAGCAGCAAGAGCAACAGCAGCACCACCGCTCCCAGCAGCAGCAGCAGCAGCACCACCACCACCAGCAGCAGCAGCAGCAGCAGCACCAGCAGCAGCAGCAGCAGCAGCAACAGCATGAGTAGTCAAATTGAGTGTAGGACATGTGTTTACCTGTTGCATGCTTTTATGTATAATTTTATCGTCTATGTCTGTGATGTTCATAACGAGAGAAACATCATAACCGAAGTAATGCGATAATATTCTCCTAATAATATCAAAAGATATATAAGTCCGTGCATGGCCCATATGAGCAGCATCATATACTGTGGGGCCGCATGCATACCATCTAATACGGTTGCCTTCCTGCAGCAAATCAAGCAGCAGCATATCGTACATCTAAATATGCTGCAGCAGCATGCGCAGCAAATCGAGCACAACCAAAAGCAGCATAATATGTAGCTACAGCAGCAGCAGCAGCAGCACCAGCAGCACCAGCTTCTAGGAAGTAGTTGTAGTTGCTGAGGCACGGGAGAAGCCGACTTTTTCGTGTCCACCCCAGACATGTCAAACCCTAAATTAGGGTTTAGGGTTTATATCCTAGGGTTTATGGTTTAGAGTTTAGAGCTCGGGGCCTAGCACATAGAGCCTATCTAAGCTTCAGGGTTTAGGGTTTAGGGTTTAGGCCTCGTGGCCTTAGGGTGTAGGGTCTAAGGCCTCGCCTTTAGGGTTTAGGGTTTAGGGTTTAGGGTTTACGTGGGGTATGAATTCTGTTTTTCGGCCTGTTAAGGAGTTGTTAACACGAAGACCTGTTATTCTCTTTCCTTCTCTTGAAGGCTCCTTCCAGTCGCAACCAACAGTAAAGCGAGGCCGACCCTCGCTGCTGCTGCTGCTGCTGCTGCTGCTGCTGCTGCTTGGGGCACTCATCGTGGATACACGGCGAGATAGGAAAGAACCAATGCTCCTGCTGCTGCTGCTGCTGCTGTTGCTGTTGAAGATGCTGCTGCTGCTGAAAATGCTGTTGCTGCTGCTGCTCAAAATGCTGCTGCTAAGAGGCAGGTTCTTGGAGGAGAGATAATGCGGCACACGGATGCTTACAAATGCAGAAGACCTGCAGCAGCAGCAGCAGCAGCAGCAGCAACAGCAGCAGCTCAGAGGCAGCAGCAACAGCAGCAGCAGTTCAGCAGCAGCAGTAGCAGCTCAGCAGTAGCAGCAGAGACGTCATTCTCAGGTTACAAGCAACACAGTGTACTGTGCCTTAGATGTTTCTGCTTCATGTGCTGCTGCTGCCTAGGCTGAGCAGCAGCAGCAGCAGCAGCGGCAACAGCAGCAGCAACAACAGCAACCGCAAAAATAGTAGAGGGAAGAGGAGCGTACTTGATTGTATGAGGCAGCAGTTTAGCTGCTGCTGCCATACAATCGTAGTTCCTGTTGCTGCTGTGGGGCCCCGAGGCGGCAGCAGCAGCAGCAGCAACGGCGAGCAGCACAGCAGCCCTAGGGTTGATTCTGTTGCGGTTGCTGCTGCTGCAGCTAGCAAATAAATATATGCAGAATATAAATACAAAGAGAGCCGTCAAAGACAACCCAGAAGAACCACTAATAAGCATAGCTCGTGGGGTCGCTGCTGCCGCTGCTGCTGTTGCTGCTGCTGCTGCTGCTGCTGCTGCTGCGGCTGCTCGTGTCGTTAGGCGTGTTTGTCTTTTTCAGGGTTTTCCCCTGGTAGAAGCATCAAATTAAATAAGGTATTTAGAAAATACTGCAGACACCTGAGACCAGTAGCAGCAGCTGCGGCCGCTGCTGCTGCTGCTGCTGCTGTTGCTGCTGCTGCTGCTGCAGTCAGCTGCAGCAGCTGGCGTTGACGCTTGAGGCGAGCTCTGAGGTGTCTATACACATCAGTTTAATCTTACAGGTTGTTTATGCTGCAGTTTAGACATTCTTCATGCTGTCTACTGAACCCGCAAACCCTAAACCCCAAACCCTAAACCCTAAACCCCAAACCCTAAACCCTAAGCCTCCCGGGGGTGTGTGTACACCAGCGGCCCTGAGTCTCTAGATAACCCTAAACCCTAAACCCTAAACCCTAAACCCTCAGACAGTCTAGCCGTTTCTAAGGTACGCTCAAACCTGAAGATGCCTTTAGGGTTTGTTTCTCTGCAGCAGGGCAGGGTCTAAGGAGGTTTAGGGTTTAGGGTTTAGGGTTTAGGGTTTACAGAGTAAGGCCTAGGCTTTATGGCTTGCGGTTTAGAGTTTTAGGGTTTAGGGTTTAGGGTTTGGAGGTTAGAGTTGAGGGTTTAGGGTTTACCCCAAAATAGCTGTACGTACACCCCAAAGAGTTGTGCATACACCCGAAATAGATATATGTACACCTCAAGGAGATGTATATACACCCAAAGGAGGTGTATATACACCCCAGAGGAGGTGCATATACACCTCAAGGAGGTTAATATACGCCATAAAGAGGTGCACATACACCTCAACGAGGTATATATATATATATATGTATATGTATATATATATATATATATGGTGTGCATACACCCAAATGAGGTGTACATACACCTCCAGAGTGATATAAAATGTGTGGGGCGTCTTTTTTGCTGCGCTTTGCTGCAGCAGTCTGTAGACGAAGTGTCTCTCGCATGCAATCTGCATGCAGTAGCATCTGTCTCTGTCTCCTTCTGTCTTTGTTTGTGCTTGCTGGTGTTGTGCTCCTACATTCTCTGCTGTCTCCCTTTGTCTGTTTGTCTCTGTCTTTCTCTTTTTGTTTCTGTCTCCATGTCTCTCTGTTTGTCTCTGTCTGTCTCTTTTGCTGTCTCCTTCTCTTTGTTTGTCTATCCAAATGTCTGTCTCTTTCTCTTTCTTTCTCTCTGTCTCTTTATCTGTCTCTGTCTCTCTATCTGTCTCTGTCTCTTTACCTGTCCCTGTCTCTCTATCTGTCTCTTTTCTGTCTCTTTATCCGTCTCTTTTCTGTCTCCTTATCTGTCTCTGTCTCTTTTTCATTCATTGTCTCTTGATGTGTCTCATCATCTTTTTCTCTCTTTTAATGCCTCCTCCTTTGTCTCTCTATCTCCTTATCTGCAGTTTTATCTTCATCTCTTCTCTGTCTCTTTATCTGTCTCCTTTTCTGTCTCTTTATCTGTCTCTTTATCTGTCTCTTTATCTGTCTCTTTACCTGTCTCTTTACCTGTCTCTGTCTCTGCATACACCCGACACCGCAGTCCAAACCAACAGATATTTGCATCGTCTTACATCCTCAACAGAGGCAAGCAAGGCCTCTAGCTAGCTAGCTAGCTAGCCAGGTAGCTAGCTAGCTAGCTAGCTAGCTACCAGAGCTAGCTAGCTAACTAGCGAGCCACCACAGCCAGCTAGGTAGCTAGCTAGCCACCACAGCTAGCTAGCTAGCTAGCTAGCTAGCCACTGAGCTAGCTAGCTACTTAGCTAGCTAGCCAACACAGTTAGCTAGCTAGCTAGCAATATATATTTATAAAGACCTCCAATTGGTTTGGAGTTCAAACCTAAAAAGACCTTTACAGAAAAGGCTGCGAAGATGCAGCCAAAAGAACCCTGGCTCTACAAGCCATAGAGTTTAGGGTTTAGGGTTTAGGGTTTAGGGTTTAGAATGCTTGGGACTAGGGTTTAGGGTTTATAAAGGCCTAAAGATGCCCCATGTGCCTCTAATAAAACGCTGCGAAAATTAAACACTTAAACCTTAACCTGCTGCTGCTGCTTTTGCAGCTCCTGCTGCTGCTGCTGTTGCTGCTCTTGCTGCAGCTCTTGCTGCCGCTTTTGCTGCCTCCCCTCTGCTGCAGCTCCAGCTGCAGCACCTCCAGCAGCATTACCTGCAGCAATTGATTCGAGCAGCAGCTGCTGCTGCTGTGGTGGCTTGCTTCCGCATGCTACCGTTGTTGTGTGCTGCTGCTGCTGCTGCTGCTGCTGCTGCTGCTGCTGCTGCTGCTGCTGCTGCTGCTGCTTATGCGCGTTGTGCAACAGAAAGGAAGTCATCGAAGGCCCTATTAACTGCAGCGCCTGCTGGTGTTTTGTTGCCTTCCTGCAGCAGCGTATTAGCAATTCTATCTACCCAATCGATGTCTTTCTTGCTGCTGCTGCTGCTGCTGCTGCTGTTGCTGCTGCTCATGAAGGCCCCTACTGCAGCAGCAGCGCGCGAAGCCACATCACTCGCCTGCGAAGGGCTCAGTCCCCCCAGAAGAGACAAAACAGACTTCTGCTGCACCCCCGGCTGCTGCTGCTGCTGCTGCTGCAGAACGGGTTGCTGCTGCAGCTGCTGCTGCTGCTGCAGAATGGATTGCTGGGGCGGGGCTGTTACATTCTGTTGAGGGTGCTGCTGCTGCAGTGCTAGGTGCTGCTGCTGCGGCTCAGCTTGCTGCGCCGAAGTAAACAACTGAATCTGCGGGGGATATTGCTGCTGCTGCTGCAGCGGCTGCGGTATCTGCTGCTGCTGCAGCTGCTGCGGTAGCTGCTGCTGCGGTAGCTGCTGCTGCGGTAGCTGCTGCTGCGGCAGCTGCTGCTGCGGCTGCAGCAGAGGGTCGCCAAACCGCTGCTGCTGGGTGGGCTGCTGCTGCAGCAGCTGCTGCTGTGGCAGCATTGAATGAAGCGGCATCTCAGGCATCAGTGGCTGCTGAAGCGCGTCTTGCTGCAGCAGCATGTTCTGCTGCAGCAGCAAGTCTGGCTGCTGCACCAAGTTTTGCTGCTGCAGCAAGTCTTGCTGCTGCACCAAGTTTTGCTGCTGCAGCAAGTCTTGCTGCTGCGGGAGTGAAAGGGTATGAATGAGCGTAGCGCTGTTAGCAGGCGAGCCGAATGGCTGCTGCTGGAGTTGCTGCTGCTGCATGTGCTGCTGCAGCAGCTGCTGGCTGACAAGTTGCTGCTGCTGCAGCTGCTGCTGCTGCACTTCTTGCTGCTGCTGCAGCGTGTTTGCTGAGGCGTCCAACGCAGCATCTGCTGCAGAGGCCCCAAAGACAACTGCCGGAGCCCTCGTGGGTCCCCCTAAGAAAGGTGCTGCTGTTGCTGCTGCTGCTGCAGGTGGTGGTGCTGCTGCTGCAGTAAGACCTTGAGCGGTGAGTGGGAGCTGCTGCTGCATTGCTGCTGCAGCAGCAGGGAAAGCAGCAGCAGGAGCTATCGGAGCAGCAGCAAGTGAAGGTGTTGTGTGCTGCAAGATGGTTTGCTGAGGAATTGCTGTTGCTGCTGCTGGAGTGTTTAAAGGTGGTAATGCTGCTGCTGATGCTGCTGTAGGCGCAGCAGTTGCTGCAGGCTGCTGCTGCAGCTGCTGCAGCAGCTGCTGCGCCTCAGGAGCTTTATCTCTTAACAGCTGAGCTATCTTTAATGTCGCCCCAAGCCCTTGCGCCATACGAGCGGTGCTCCCCTCTATTTCTTTTTTTTGTTGTTTTTGTTTTTTTGTTATCTCCCAGGCAGCAAAGGCTTCAATAGGTCCTGCTGCTGCATCTGCTGCATCTCCTCCATCTGCTGCAGCAGCAGCAGCAGCAGCAGCAGGGCCTGTCTTGTGGCGACGGCACTCACATATAGCCTTCTGCCCCCGAGAGCGCATGCTAATCGTGTGTCTGTACACCTCGTACTCGTGGGTCTCTGTCTTGCTTAATCCGCATGTATCTAAACCCTAAACATACAAACCCCAAACCCTAAACCCTAAACCCTAAACCCTAAACCCTGGGGGATAGATGAGACACTAGGCACCTAAAAAATACCCGATCTCTCTTTCGCACAGATACGCATTGAAGCGCCCGTTCACTAACAACCCCAAACCCTAAACCCTAAACCCTAAACCCTAAACCCTAACCCCTAAACCCTAAACCCTGAACCCATACCCGCCAACCCCTATACATTGCTCCTTACTTAATCCCTAAACCCTAGACCCCCCCTCCAGAAAACCCTAAACCCTCAACCCTCTCCCCGTAAACCCTAAACCCTAGACCTTCCCCCCTCCCCCCCCATAAACCCTAAACCCTAAACCCTAAACCCTAGACCCTAGAGGATGTCATACTTCGTAGGTGGTGGTTGCACAGAGTGCATTCTGCATGGGTACGAAGTGAGCCCTGCAGTGTTTTTGCGTCTCAGCTGTATTATTTAAAGTTAAAGGTCTCTGCTTCCAGTCTCTTGGTGCTGCTGCTTCAGGGACGCAGCAAGTCATCCCCGCTCCAGCACACCGTACAGCAGGCTGCATCCCTGCATATTCACAAACCCTAAACCCTAAACCCTAAACCCTAAACCACATAAACCCTAAACCCTAAACCCTAAACCCTAAACCCTAAGCATCGAACCCTAGATAGGTAGAGAGCGAAACGCACACGCAATACTAACTCTTCAACCCGTTCATATATTTGCACATAAACCAAGCAAACGGATTAGGGTTTAGGGTTTACGGTTTAAAGGGTTTTGTCGGTATAGAAGGTTTATTGTCCTGGGGTTTAGGGTTTAGAGAGCGTAGAGATTTAAGGCGATTAGGGTTTGGAGTGTTTTAGGGTTTACAGGAAATAGCAGATAAGTTGTTTTAGGGGTTTGTGTGCTGCTGTGTTTGAAGTTAGAACTGTAGGGTTTAGGGATTAGGGTTTAGGGGTTAGGGTTTAGGGTTCCGTGCTTAAAGTCTACGGTTAAGATTTTGAGGGTTTAGGGTTTAGAGTTTGAGGGTTTAGGGTTTATGGTTTAGACTTTGAGGGTTTAGGGTTTCGGGTTTATGGTTTAGACTTTGAGGGTTTAGGGTTTAGGGTTTATGGTTTAGACTTTGAGGGTTTAGGGTTTAGGGTTTAGGGTTTAGGGTATATATATATATGCTGACTTGGATCATCAACATCGACCCCCAGATGGTTTTTGATGCCTTCTTGCTGCACTTGTTTTGCTGCTGCTATCATCTGCTCCATCGGGAGGGAGTTCATAATGCTGTTACCTGCATCAGCAATCTTACTAGTAGCAGCAGCAAAGTTTGTAGCCCCGTTTATTAAAGCAGGAGCAGACAGCAGCTCACCTGCTGCTAGACCCGCAAGGGGGGCCCCCAATGAGGCCCCTAGGGGGCCCCCCAATGAGGCCCCTAGGGGGCCCCCCAATGAGGCCCCCAGGGGGCCCCCTATGAGGGCCCCCCCTACAGATTCTGTGCTTCTAGTAACAGAGTCGGGGGCCCCCAAGGAGACAGGTAAACCCACAAGGGGCCCCAGATGGTTTACAGTGTTTTCAATTGCTGCTAAGGGCATCCGCAGCAATCCTGCAGCACCAGAGTTGCTTTCTGCTGCTGCTGCTGCTGCTGCGGAGGCAGCGGCGGCGTCTGCTGCTGCTGCTGCCTCAGGGGACGGAAGAGGAGGAGTTAAAGGAGGGCTCAGATCAGAGCCCGCTTGCTCCAAGTGCTGCTGCACCAGCTGCTGCTGCAGCAGGTGCTGCGGAGACAAACCCTGCTGCTGCTGCGGTGCCTGCGGCTGTTGCTGTTGCTGCTGCTGCTGCTGCGAATGCCACTCTGCTGCTGCCGCCAGCGCGTCGGGAAGAACCTGCTGCTGCTGTTGCTGCTGCTGCTGCTGCTGCTGCTGGAGGGCCCCAGGCGCATGCAAAGGAGCGGTTCTGAGGGGGGCCGCCTCAAGATAAGAAGACAGCATATCTGGTGACTCGCCATATACCCCCTCTAGAGCCTTCAGCTGCTGCTGCTGCTGCTGCTGCTGCTGCTGCTGCTGTTGACGCTGCTCCAGCTGCTGCGAAATCAATCGCTGCTGCTCCTGCAGCAGCTGCAGCTGCTCCTGCAGCGCTGCGTCCGTCGGGTAGTGAGGCTGCTGCTGCAGCGGTTGTTGCTGCAGCGGTTGTTGCTGCAGCGGCTCTTGCTGCAGCGGCTGTTGCTGCAGCGGTTGTTGCTGCAGAGCTTGCTGCTGCAGCGGTTGCTGTTGCAGCGGTTGCTGCTGCAGCGGTTGCTGCTGCACAGCTTGCTGCAGCACAGCTTGCTGCTGCAGCGGCTGCTGCTGCAGCAACTGTTGCTGCAGCGGTTGTTGCTGCAACGGTTGCTGCTGCAGAGCTTGCTGTTGCAGAGCTTGCTGCTGCAGCGGTTGCTGCACCAACGGCTGTTGTTGCAACGGTTGCTGCTGCAACGGTTGCTGCTGCAATGGCTGCTGCTGCAGCGGTTGCTGCTGCAATGGCTGCTGCTGCAGCGGTTGCTGCTGCAGCGGTTGCTGCTGCAGCGGTTGCTGCTGCAGCGGTTGCTGCTGCAGCGGTTGCTGCTGCAGCGGTTGTGGGAATTGCGTTTGCTGCTGTAGGGGCTGCAGCGGGTAGGCCTGCTGCTGTTGCAGTTGCTGCTGCGGAGCCAGTTCCTGCTGCAGCTCCTGTTGCAGCTGCTGCTGCGGCAATATTTGTTGCTGCTGCTGCAGCGGTTGCTGCAGCTGTTGCTGCAGCACCGGTTGCTCCTGCAGAGGCTGTTGCAGCGGCTGCTGCTGCAGCTGTTGCAACTGCAGCGATTGATCTTGGAGCGGCTGCTGCAGCTGCTGCAGCTCCTGCTGCTGCAGCGGTTGCTCTTGGAGCGGCTGCTGTGTCAGTTGGTTGTCCAGTTGCTGCTGCGGCGGCAGCTGCTGCTGCGGTTGCTGCTGCAACAGCTGTGACGTTGGCGGTTGCTGCTGCAGTTCTTGCAGCGATTGATTTTCTTGCTGCAACGGCTGCTGCACCTGTTGCTGCTGCAGCTCTTGCAGTAACAGCTGCTGCTGTGCTGGTTCCTGTGCCGGCAGCAGCTCCTGCTGCTGCTCTTCTGTAGGCTGCTGCAGCGTCTGCTGCTGCAGCGTCTGCTGCTGCAGCGTCTGCTGCTGCAGCGTCTGCTGCTGTAACGGCTGATGCTGCTGGTCGTCCTGCTGTAGATCGTCATGCTGCTGCTGCTGCTGCTGCTGCTCTTGTTCGTGCTGCTGCGGCTGCTGCTGCAGTTGCTCCAGCGGTATCTCGGGGAAGTCCTGCAGCAGGAGATCTTGCTGTAGTGGAGCTGTCTGCTGCGGCTGCTGCAGCAGCAGCTGCTGCAGCTGCTCCTGCTGCGGCTCCTGCTGCTGCTCCTGCTGCGGCTCTTGCTGTTGCTGCAGCTGCTGCTGCTGCACTGCTACTTGCAGTTGCGATTGCTGCAGCTGCTGCTCTTGTTGTAGCTGCTCCCCTTGCTGCAGCTGCTGCTGTTCCTCTTGCTGCTGCTGCTGCAAATGCTGCTGCTCCTCTTGCTCTTGGTGCTCTTCTTTCAGGTTTTCTTGCTGCTCTGGTTGCTGCTGGGATTGAGTTTCTGATGCCGCTAGGGTTGCTTCTGCTGCTGCTGTTGCTGCTGCAGCGGGTGCAGCAGTAACATCTCCACCTAACTGTGGCCTCTGTTGCTGCTCCATGTGCTGCTGCTGCTGCAGCTGCTGTGGTAGTTGCTGCTGCGCCGGCTGCAGAGGCTCCCACAGCTGGTGCTCCTGCTGCAGCTGCTGCTGCTGCTGCTGCTGAAGTGTGTCTACCTGCTGTTCCTGTTGCTGTGGGGCTTCGAGTACGGAGGGGGTGCCAGAGGTTGCTGCTGCTGCATTTGCTGCAGTTGCTGCTGCAGTTTCTGTTGCTGCAGGTGCTGGTGCTGCAAGTGCTGGTGCTGCAGGTGCTGGTGCTGCAGCAGGCTGCTGCATAAGGGTCTCCTCCGCAGCAGGTTGTAGCAGCAACTGCTCTAGTAGCTGCTGCTGTTGGGGGTTCAGTAGCTCCGTCTCCTCCTTCTCTTCTTGCTGCTGCTGCTGCTGCTGCTGCTGCTGAGGAGGCAGCAGCGGATCAGTAGAGAAACCGCTAAGGAGTGCTGCAGGGGCTTCTGACATCGTGGGTGTATCTGCTTCAATTGCACCTGTTATAAAGCTTAGGGGAGATGTGCTTCTGCTCCTGCTGCTGCTGCTGCTGCTGCTGCTGCCAAAGACAGACTGCAGCAACGGGAACTTAAGAGACCTCCCTCCTGCTGATCGACCAACTGCAGCAGGGCCTTCATCATCATCCTGCTGCTGCTGCTGCTGCTGCTGCTGAGAGGGGGCACGGAGAAGGAAAGGACCTGCTTGCAGAGAGCCCAATAGGGCTCCCGCCGGGCCTGCAGCAGCAGCAGCAGCAGCAGCAGCAACAGCAGCAGCAGCTCAGCAGCAGCGTGCGAATGAGTGCATTGTTAGGGACCAACGGCAAGGACAGCAGCAGCAGCAGCAGCAGCAGCAGCAAGCAACAAGTGCTGCAGCAACGCCAGCAGCAGCAAGCGCAGCACCAAAAGAAGCAACTAGGCTGGCAGCAGCAATATAAGCAGCAGGAGAATAAGCAGCAGCAGTAGCAAGAGCAGCAGCAGGATGGGGAGAAGCGGCAAGAACAGCGGAAGCAACAGGAGCAGCAGCAAGAGCAGCAATACCAAGAGCATCCGCAGCTAGAACTGCAGCAACAAGAGCAGCAGCAGCAAGACCGAAAAGCAGCAGCAGCAGCAGCAGCAGCAGCAACAGCAGCAACAGCAAAATATAGCTCCTTGGGCTTACCACCCAGTGCATATTGATGAGGCCCCGCTGCAGCAGCAAGAATAACAGCAGCAGCAAGAGCAGGAGGAAGCCTCCAGAAGCATCCGCAGAGGGTAGTCGCCGAAGGGCCCCCCATAGTATGTATGCACAAACCCTAAACCCTAAACCCTAAACCCTAAAGTGTACAGTTTAAACGAGCGGTCTCAATAGGAAGACAACCTGGAGGAGGAACCGAAATAAGTTTGCTGTCTGCATAAATGAAAATAATGACCTTCTTAGGGTCCTTAAAACCTTCAAAATGATAGAAATACAAAACCCTAAACCCTAAACCCTAAACCCTAAACCTTAAACCCTAAACCCTCGCCGGTTGAGCAGCGAAGCACAGAGAGTTAGGGAGGAGAGGGGGAAGAAACATGTGGTGTTTTAAGCATTTAAAGTGGAAAAGAAATACAGAAAGAAACCCTAAAAGCTAAACCCTAAACCCTAAACCCTAAACCCTAAACCCTAAACCCTAGGGGGGACCGGTCAGGTGACTCCCCGCTCCGCGCTGTGATAGGGTGCCCTGAGGCAAGGGAGATAGAAATATGTTTATAAATAAAAGTATTTGCTTTTTTATTTTATTTATTTAATTTTAAATACTCTAACTATTCTTTTTTTAGCTGCATGTACACCGCATTTCAGCCGTCTCCTCACCTAGCAAGCAAACCCTCCTTTCGGTGTACAGCGAGGTAAGGGCTTCTTCTTTTATTTTATTTTATAAATAGCTAATAGATATATCAATAAAAGAATATGTTAGTTAAATATAGTTAAATTTTATATAAATATCTTTATATTAAACAAAGAACTTCGCATAAAGTAGACAAGGTAATATTATTTCTTTATTTATTAACTCAACCTCAAAACCAGTAATTTATTTCTTTACAATATTTTCTTCTATCATAATTTTATTTTTATTTTTTAGTTAATTGTCTATTTAAAAATTAAGTTAACATCTTCTGCATCCGCAAACCCTCTATTCCTGCAGCATTCTCAGGTGTATCGACACAAGGGGCCCCTCCAAGGGGCCCCCCTGTACGCCTGCTGCTCCTTGGGGGGCCCCCCTATACCCCTGCTGCTCCTTAGGGGCCCCCCTGTACCCACTGTGGTGTCTGTGGGGCCCCCCTGTACCTTTTGTGTTACTTGAGGGGGCCCCTTGTACACCCTGTGGTGTCTGGGGGGCCCCCCTATACACCTGCTGCTCCTTGAGGGGGCCCCCAGGGGGCTTAGGGGGCCCCCAGAGCGAAGCACTTTAAAAGACTGAGTCAGCTAAACAACTGAAGACAGCGGAAGAGGGGCCCCTTAGCCTTTGTACAGCAAAAGGCATGCATGAGTGAGGCTTATTAGATAAGGAGGGTATATGAGATGCATGCAATATAAAACATATCTCTCTGTTTATGTTTGTCTCTTTGTCTTTGTTTGTCTCTGTTTGTCTCCTTGTCTTTATTTATCTCTTAGTCTCTTCCTCTTTCTTTGTCGCTGTCTCGTTTCTTGTTTGTATGTTTCTATCTGTCTCCGTTGCTATTCTGCTGCTGCTGCTGCTGCTGCTGCATCAAAAGCTGTAGACTTCAGGGTTTAGGGTTTAGGGTTTAGCAGCTTGTGGGTTTAAACCCTTAAGCCTTTAGGACTACGGGTTTGCGAGTTCGTCCCCGGCTTGGGTTGGGGGAACCCAGTTAGGGTTTAGGGTTTAGGGTTTAGGGTTTAGGGTTTAGGAGTCTCCCTCGGGGTTAATATCAGAAAATTAGCAGCCGCTGCGGCCTCCTCTCGGATTGGCTGCAACAGGTTGAGGGTTTAGGGTTTAGGGTTTAGGCTGTGCACAGGCGCTGCTCGGAGGCTCTTTGGCCTCCATAGTATAAACCCTAAACCCTAAAGTATTCCTAAACCCTCAATCGTACACTTTGACGAAACCCTAAACCCTAAACCCTAAACCCTAGCTATAACACGAGTTGTAGAGTTGACACTGCGTTTTCAGGAGCTTCTGCCTCTGATGTTTTGAGATACGATAAATTAGGGTTTAGGGTTTAGCGTTTAGGGTTTAGGTAGGTGTGTATATGGGCGGTCAAGGCACAACAAATAGCAGCAGCAGCCCTCCCACTGCAGCAGCAGCAACAGCAGCAAAAGGAGAAGGAGACAAAGGAGACACCCCAGACACCGTACTTAGATCCACACCACTTGCTTTTCTCTCTAAGAGGTCCTCATACTGCTCAGCCCTGCAGCAGCAATGAAACAGAAACACAATACACACTGCTGCTGCTCCTGCTGCGGCTGCTGCTGCTGCTGCTGAAGCTGCTGCTGCTGAAGCTGCTGCTGCAGCAGCAGCTTCCGCTTATTTGCAACAGCAGCAATTGAAATGCTCAATCAATTCGGCAGCGAAAGAAGCAGCAGCAACAGCAGCAAAAACAGCAGCAGCAGCAATAACAACAGCAGCAACAGCAGCACTAGCAACAACAGCAACAGCAGCTGCAGCAGCAGCACCAGCACAAGGACCAACAGCAGCAGCAGGATCATCGGCAACAGCAGCAGCGCCAACAGAAGCAGCAGCACCACCACCAACAGCAGCGCCAACAGCAGCAGCAACAGCAGCAACAGCAGCAGCAACAGCAGCAGCAACAGCAACAGCAGCCGCAGCAGCAGCAGCAACAGCAGCAACAGCAGCAGCAGCAGCAACAGCAACAGCAGCAACAGCAACAGCAGCAGCAGCAGCAGCAGCAGCAAGAGCAACAGCAAGAGTGGAGATTACGAGAAGAGCTGCTGCCCATCAGTGGGTGTGGGTTCAAAGAAGCAAAGCAGGAAATTAAATTGAGGGCAGCCGTGCGAGAAGGCACAACCAACTCTGCTGCTGCTGCTGTTCAGCAGCAAACTGCAGGCCCAAGCAGAAGGAGACGCCCAAGCTGTCCCCTCGCCGTACGCAGGAGGAGGAGAACTGCAGCAGCAGCAGCAGCATCAACAGCAGCAGCAGCAGCACAAACAGCAGCAGCAAGAAAAGAGCCATGAGAAACAGACGCAACAGCAACAGCAGCAGCAGCAGCAGCAGCACAACACCCGATACAACAGGAGCAGCAACAGCAGCAGCTACAGCAACAATAGCAACAGGTAAAGCACCTGCAGCTGCAGCAGCAGCAATGAGTAAAGCAGCAGCAGCAGCGAACAAGAACTTGACAAAAGAAAAGAGACAGAGGAGGAGACAGCGCGAGGAGCCAAGAAGAAGAGAGACGAACAGACACGCATTATTATATAATATAATATATTTATAAATATATTATATATATAATAATATTATTATATATTATCTATTTACCTCCCCCACTCATGCACACACTCCTCAAGTGTTTGCTGCAGCAGAAGGAGACAGGGTGGAACTGTCTCCTCGAACCGCAGCAGCAGCCCTCCGATCTGCAGCAGCAAGCAGCATATACATTCTTCGTCTGTTCTTTTCTCTCTCTTCTTCTGTCTCTCTTCTCTGCTGCGCTGTCTTCATCATTTAATCAAATTAAAAAAATATATATTTGCGTCAGGCTTGCACTGTACGTACACCCGAAGAATGACCCTAAACCCTAAACCCTAATCTTCATTTTATATCTTAATGCGAGGGTTTAAGGTTTAGGGTTTAGGATTAGGGTTTAGAGTTAAAGAACTAGGGTTTAGAGTAAAGGGATTAGTATTAAACGCTTAGGGTTTAGGGTTCAGAGTTAAACGTTTAGGGTATAGAGATTAGAGTTAAGGGTTTAGAGTTAAATGCTGCTTGGGGTTTAGGGTTTAGAGTTAAATGCTGCTTAGGGTTTGGGGTATAGAGTTAAATGCTGCTTAGGGTTTAGGGTTTAGAGTTAAACGCTTAGAGTTTAGGGTTTAGGGTTTAGGGTTTAGGGTTTAGGGTTTGCCTCTTGTCCGGTGGCCTTAGCCCCCAATATGCATCCATCCTTTGCTAATTCTTTCACAGTTTTTCTTGCTTTGTCTCCTAGCAGTTTATCTGCAGACACCTTTCCTAAAGGCTTCTGAAGATGAGCTGCTCTAAAGGTGTTGATATCTTTATAACACTCTGCAGAAGCAGCAGCAA
>NW_013549725.1:0-15956 GCF_000499425.1 Eimeria acervulina
ATATATATACAGACGTATATGTTTGTACATAGCGTATACACATGATATATATATATATATGAATGTGTATAGTATGAATAAACTATCTACAAATATATATATATATATTATATGCATATTTATAGACAATAGAAAAGCATTTGAAGGCCCTAAAAGCAAATAAACGCACACGCTGTATGCCGCTGCGGTGTATTCACAGCTGCATGCAGCAACTAAGGAAGGAGACATTAATACAACTCATTTGCTGCTGTTGCTGTATCCGCAACCAAGCAGCAGCAGCAGCAACAACAGAAGCAGCAGCAGGAACAGCAACAGCAGCAGCAGCAGCTGAAGCAGCAAAAGCAGGAACAGAAGCAGCAGCAGCAGCAATAACAACAACAGCAGCATACAGCCACAGGCCCTAAGACCTAAAAGAAAGGATTATGTTTTCGTTCGAGTTGGGGTTGCGCCTGCAACCCTAAACCCTAAACCCTAAACCGTAAACCGTAAACCCTAAACCCTAAAAATGTTGAGGGTTTAATAGGATCCACTGATTTCGCTGTTTGCTTCAGAAGAGACGCTGAAGAGCTGGTGCTTTGGATAAGGAAATAAAATATTGCTTGAAGTGTTGATAGGTTTGCTGCTGCTATTTTTGTGTCTGCCTCTGTAGCTGCTGTTGCTGCTGATACTCCTATTGCTGCTGCTGCTGCTAGCAATATGTCTTCGTCTGTGTGCTCCTTTCGCAGCTCTCTTCGGGTCTAATGAATTATTATTAAATTGATTTTTATTATTCTTCTCTCTATCATCTGAATGTAGCATCTGAATAAACGCTGGGTCTGCTTCGCTGTATGCATAGCCGCTGTAATACCGAGGAGAGAAGGCACCTTTATCCCAGTCGCAGCTCTGTAAAACAACAAAAACAAATTAAAATAATAATAATAATTATTATTATTATTTATTTATTAATCTAATCAAAATTATCTATCTATCTATATATATATGTATATATATATATATTAATCATACTCTAATTATTAAAAATATATAATTATCTAGTCTTGTGAATTCATAGAGACGCAACCTTATATTATAGTATATTATATTATATTATATTATATTATATTATATTATATTATATTACATTATATTATATTATATTTATATTATATTATATTACATTATATTATATTATATTATATTATATTATATCATATTATTATTTTATAGTACATACATATATATAATAAAGAAACAGTATATATAAATATAAATATATATATATAAATATATATATATATATATTAGAAAGACATATTATATAAACAAGGATATAATAAAAACAAAAACGGACGCCCAAAGAGAAAGACCGAGAGACAAACAAAACAAACAAATAAAACAAAGACAGGAAAATGTATATATATAAAAAATATAAAATAAACAAATAAATAAATAAATATATATATATATATACGAGTAAAACAAATAAACAAAAAAGAGAGACAGAGAAATACTTACTGCAAGCGCATCGTCATCTGCTGCTGCACCTGCTTCTTCATCTGCTGCTGCTCCTGCTGCTGCTACGCTTGAAGTAATAGAAGAAGGCTCTGGCATGAAGGAGACAGAGACTTCTCTGGGTCTATTCTTTGCTGCATCTGCTGCTGCTGCTGCTGCTGCTGCTGCTGCTTCGAATATGTCTCCCCGCTGCTGCTGCTGCTGCTGCTGTGCAGCAGCAGCATTAGAGTGAGCCTCTAATCCATATAACTTTAAATACTCCTGCAACAAAACCAAACAAATGCTCTTCAAAAGATATTTAAAAAGAAACAAATAAAGAAATAAAGACAGACAAACAGTTGTGTTTATATATATATATATATATATATATATTCATATATATATATATAATTATATATATATAATTATACATAAACACAAACAAATAAAGAGACAAAAGGAGACAGCAGAAGAGACAGAAAGAGAGAGAAGAAGAGACAGCGAGAATAAAAAGAAAGATAGAGATAGAGAGACAGAGACAGAGACAGAGACAGAGATATAAACAGATTTAAACAGACAGAGATATAAACAGATTTAAACAGACAGAGAAAGAACAAACAAACAACAAAAAAAGAAAAATAAACAGAGACACAGATAAAGAAACAATGAGAGAGTAAGGAGCAGCAGCAGCACCATCAGCAGCAGCACCACCATCAGCAGCAGCAGCACCATCAGCAGCAGGATCCTCAGCAGCAGCAGCAGCAGCAGGATCATCATCATCAGCAGCAGCAGGATCCTCAGCAGCAGCAGCACCATCAGCAGCAGCAGGATCAACAGCAGCAGGATCAGCAGCAGGATCAGCAGCAGCAACAGAAGCAGGATCAGCAGCAGCAGCAAGAGCAGCATAATGAAGTAGATGTTGTCATACAGTTTGCTGTACTATATGATGCAGCTCAGGCCTGAAGGAAACTTTGAAGGACTTCCACGCCCAGTCTCTTATTAAACAAAGTGTAGGTACAGTTAACATCGTTATTATTGATGCAGGAGCAGCATAAATATATAAGGTGTATATACACCCTAATATCGAACTCGCAAAGCCAGGCCAGGAGGAGAAACCAAACATAAATAATAAACAAGCAAATAAACTGCAGCAAACATACACAAAAATATATATATATATATATTATTTATTTATTTATGTTGCTGCAGCAGCAGCAGGATCAGCAGCAAATGCGGCAGCAGATGCAGCAGCAGATGCAGCAGCAGATGCAGCAGCAGATGCAGATGCAGCAGTAATATATATATAAATGGTGCTGCAGCAGCAAAAACAGATGCAGCAGCAGCGGCATATGCAGGAGCAAGAGCAGCAGGAAAAGCAGCAGCAGCAGCAGCAGCAGCAGCAGGGGGAAAAGAAACGTCCGAGGAGGGACAAACAGCAGCAAAAGCAACAGCAGCAGCAGCAGCAGCAGCAGCAGCAACAGCAGCAACGCAAGCAGCAACAAAAATGGCAACAACACAACTACCAGCAGCAACAGCAGCAACAGCAACAGCAGCAACAGCAGCAGCAGCAGCAGCAGCAGCAGCAGCAGCACCTGACGGCGAAGCCCGCCCATACGATGCAGTTAAGATAAGAAGTCTCTAAGAGAACTTTTATATTAACAACAATCATATTTAATGCAAACACCAACATCCCTGTCATCCATAAGTCAAAAGGCTGCACGCACAAACCCTAAACCCTAAACCCTAAACCCTAAACCCTAAACCCTAGTCCCTAGACCCTACAATATTAATAATAATAATAATAATAATAATAATAATAATAATAATAATAATAATAATACTAAAGGAATACGACAATCGTTATAAAGATAACAGTCCAAATAAAAGATTAAAATAAAAATAAAAATAATAATAATAATAACTAATTAATTTTATATAATGTCCTTTTACAGCAGAAACAGAAAAAAGACCACAGAGCAAAGACAATAAAAAATATTTTTTAAATACGTAAAAAGATAAAAACGAGTAGAATAATAATAAAGATAATAAAGATAATAATGAAGATAAAGATAATAAAGATAATAATAAAGATAAAGACAATAAAGATAATAATAAAGAGAATAAAAATAAAGATAATAATAAAGAGAATAAGAATAAAGATAATAATAAAGATATAAAACAATAAAGATAATAATAAAGATATAAATAATAAAGATAATAATAAAGATATAAATAATAAAGATAATAATAAAGATATAAATAATAAAGATATAAATAATAAAGATAATAATATAATAAATCTTACTTGTCCTTCTAACGTAGGAACAGAGTAAAACCCGAAAGCAACAAGAGGTACAGCAAAGACAACAGCTGCATGCCACAAGCCTGTCGCTACCCATCGAAGAAAAACATTAAAATTTAAATAATATTCTTGAGGACCGCAGCGATAAAGCTGAGGATACACCAGAGAAAGACGTTTGTCTACGTCTTGGTCAAAGATGCCGTATAAAGTTATCGGTATCTGCATGCAATACATACACACACTCAAAGAAAAATATACTTTCAATAGCTAGCTAGCTAGATAGCTAGCTAGCTAGCTAGATAGATAGATAGATAGATAGATAGACAGATAGATAGATAGAGAGACAGGTTGATAGCCAAACAGCTAGCTACATAGCTAGCTAGCTAGCTAGCTAGATAGATAGATAGATAGATAGATACACACATAGCTAGCTAGCTAGATATATAGATAGACAGATAGATAGACAGATAGCTAGGCGGGTAGACAGCCACCTAGATAGCTAGCTAGCTAGCTAGGCAGCTAGCTATACAAGCAGACAGCTGGGTGGCACAACAGACAGTTAGCTAGCCAGCTAGCCAGACACACAGAGAGAGACAGCTAGCTAGCTAGACAGACATACAGACAGCTAGCTCGCTAGCCAGACGCACAGAGAGAGACAGCTAGCTAGCTAGACAGACATACAGACAGCTAGCTCGCTAGACAGACATACAGACAGCTAGCTAGCTAGACAGACATACAGACAGCTAGCTCGGTGCATTGCTTGTTATCTGCTTAGCTCTTTAGGGTTTAGGGTTTCGATATCTCACATCAGTAAACACGATGTTATACATTTGATAGACATAAGGGTTTAGGGTTTAGGGTTTAGGGTTTAGGGTTAGTAAATATACTTACGGCAGTGAAGACAACATTATACATTTGATAAAGAAGTTCAAAGTAAAACTTTTGAGACGAGAAGAGAGAGAAGGCCCCGTAGAAAAACATCGGCAGCACTAAAACTAAGTTCTTATAAAACATATAAAGCACAAGACGCGATATTCTGCGGTAATTCCATCGTCCGTGTGCTAACAGTAAAGGCTGTAGATAGCGAAATTGACTAAGGCCGTAGTCAGAGGTCTGCAGAACCAATATAAACATGTAAATATATATATATATATATATATATATTTAACTAGTAATTCGTTTGTTTATCTGATTGTTTATTCACATTCACCGCACTTTATTTAATTAGTTTTATTATTTATTTATTTATTTATCTAATAGTAAAGGCTGTAGATAACGAAATTGCATAAAGCCGTAAATATAAATATAAATATATCTATTTAATCAGTAATTAATATGTTTATATATATACGTCGTATATATAATCTATATAAATATATGCATGCAAATATATTTATTTTTTCATCCAGGTAATTTTAAAGAAATATATATCTGATGTACAATTACTCACGGTATAGTCGGAGGTCTACATAAATATAGACAAAATTAATTAACTAAATTAAACAAATATATACATGCGGATATATTATAAATATATATATTATATATACCTCAATCCAAATAAACAGAACAAATAAATGAAGTTTCTTTAATCAACTAAGGGCCCTGTGTAGGGATAAGAAGACGGCCTTTAAGAACGAGGGTTTAGGGTTTAGGGTTTAGGGTTTACGTTGAAGGCTTGCATTCCTTCTTCTCCTCTCAATCCAACGCCAACATCTGCTGCTTGTATCATATTACAGTCGTTTGCCCCGTCTCCTATTGCTAGGGTTACCTCTCCTGTTAGTTTCTTTAAAAGAGAAACCACCGCCCCCTGCACAAACCCTAAACCCTAAACCCTAAACCCTAAACCCTAAACCCTAAACCCTCAACCCTAAGGTCTAAGCAACGATACATATTGATGAATAACTTTTAATTACTACAAGGAGTTGCGTCTGCTTATGGATGAAAGTAAGCGTGAGGGTTTAGGGTTTAGGCAGTTAAGTGTTGAGGGTTTAGCGTTTAGAGGGCTACAGGTTTGCAGGGTTTAGGGTTTATGCTTATTTAAAGCTTCGGATTTATGAGCGCTTAGGTGTGTTTAGGATAAATTAGGGTTTAGGGTTTAGGGTTATTTAGGGTTATTTAGGGCTATTTAGTGTTATTTAGGGTTATTTAGGGTTATTTAGGGTTTAGGGTTTAAGGTTATTTAGGGTTTAGGGTTTAGGGTTATTTAGGGTTATCTAGGGTTTAGGGTTTAGGGTTATTAAGGGTTATTTAGGGTTAATTAGGGTTTGCCTTTTGATAAGGAGTAACTCTGCTGCAGATAACGGTTTTGCATTCAGTACAGATAGCAGCAAACTGCAAGGAGATGTCGGGTTCAAGAAGAACAGCAAGTGCATCGCCGTCAACGATAAGAGCTCTTTGATATGTTTCAGCATAATTTGTTTGAATAGTTTGCTGTTTATTTCTGCTGTTGCTGCTGCTGCTGTTGCTGCCACCTTGCTGCTGCTGCTGCTGCTGCTGCTGCCGCCGCTGTCGCGCTATCATCCTCAGGTCTTGATGCAATTTATTTACAAGCTTCTCTCTATTTTGCTGCAGCTCCTCCCAAATATAACAAATTCTTTGCATGCCTTCAGATAATAAAGACGTCGCTACTGCGATATTCACCGCAGTTTCCACTTTATCCCCCGTCAGCATCCACACCTGCATGCAAAACGCATGCAATATGCATGCGATATGTGCATGCGATATGTGCATGCAATATGCATGCAATATGCATGCAATATGCATGCTGTATGTCTGCAATATGTATGCAAAATGCATGCATCTTGCATGCAACATGCATGCAAAACGCATGCAATATGCATGCAATATGCATGCAATATGCATGCAGTATGCATGCAATATGCATGCAGTATGCATGCAGTATGCATACAGAGTGCATGCAGAGCGGCAATAGGATAATAAGCCCCCAACAGAGCGTAGTAATAAGCAGTGGTAAACCCTAACAAACAATAAACCCTAATAAACCCTAATAAACCCTAATAAACCCTAATAAACAATAAACCCTAATAAACCCTAATAAACCCTAATAAACCCCGGTAAACCCTAATAAACCCTAATAAACCCTAATAAACCCTAATAAACCCTAATAAACCCTAATAAACCCTAATACACCCTAATAAACCCTCCTAAACCCTCATAAACCCTAATAAGCTCTAATAAGCTCTAATAAACCCTAATAAACCACAACAAACCCTAATAAACTCTAATAAACCCTATAAACCCTAATAAACCCTACTAAACCCTAGAACAAAACAAAGAAGATGAAGATAATGCTTACTTTAATGCCTGCTTGTCTGAGCTTTTCAATCGTCATGCCGACGTCTTCTTGCAGTTTGTCTTCGAGGCCCGTTATACCCTGCAACTCCAAATCTTTTTCTAGTAACTCCGCGACTCTGTATGCACACAATAAAAGATATTTAAAGGTATTTAAACATATTTAAACATATTTAAACATATTTAAATAAGATATGTAAAGAAATCAAGAGGTTAAAAGATATTAAAGGAGGTTAAAAGATATTAAAAGGAGACAAAAATATAATAATAGACAAAAAGATATTAAAGGACGTATAAAGAGATAAAAAGATATAAGCAGCAGCAGCAGCAACACCAGCAGCAGCAGCAACACCAGCAGCAACACCAGCAGCAGCAGCAGTAACACCAACACCAGCAGCAGCAGCAGCAGTAACACCAGCAACAGCAGCAGCAGCAGTAACACCAGCAACAGCAGCAGCAGCAGCAGCAGCAGCAGGAGCAGCAGGAGCAGCAGCAGCAGCATCATCATGAGGATGAGTTGCATACTCTTCTAATTTTTTTTGTCTATCAACAGTAGTATTTTCAGCTTCTTCATAAAGTTTAAACCACTGTATGAAGGCTTCTTTCTGTATTTCTCTTTGAGCAATGCAGAGAGTTCGTAGACCGTCTCTAGCGTAGTCGCTCATTGCTGCTATCATCTCTTCTTCTACGGGGCCTACGTGCTTTAAGAGAGGTAATATAACAGTATCAGCACCTTTAGTTAATAATAATATCTTTCCTTTTAACCCTCCTAAAGATCTGCTGCTGCTGCTGTTGTTGTTGCTGCTGTTGTTGTTGTTGTTGTTTGTAGCACCAGGAGCAGCAGCAGGTGCTGAATTTGCTGCTGCTGTTGCTGTTGCATTTGCTTCTTCTTCTTCATCTTCAAACCCTACATGCACTAGTATGCTGGATCTCTTACGTCTTGAAGTAAATTCAATTGAACAAAGTACTCTTACGGATGTCTTTCTTCCGAGGACAGACACAAACAAACCCTCAGAATGACGCCCAAGAAAAGATATCCCGAAGTGATGCGCAGCATAAACTAATGCACCTTCATCAGGGCTACTTGCTCCGTACCTGTAACATAAATATATTTATTAATCTAATTAATTAATTATTTTATTAATTAATTAGTTAATTAATTAATTAATTATTTAATTAGTTAATTTAATTAATTAATTGGTTAATTTATTAGTTAATTAATTAATTAATTAATTAATTAGTTAATTAATTACTTAATTAATTACTTAATTAATTAGTTAATTAATTAGTTAAATTAATTAATTGGTCAATTAATTGTTTAGTTAAAATAAATAAATAATTAATTAATTAGTTAATTAATTAATTGGTTAATTAATTGTTTAGTCTATTGAATGCCTTAGGGTTTAGGGTTTAGGGTTTAGGGTTTGTCTGACGTGGCCCCTCCATCTTCAGCAGTTTCGCAGATAACTGAGTGGTTTACAGCTAAATGAAAGAAGAAACGAACAGCATGCGCATGCAGAGGGTTTGTCGCATCAAGCAGATGCTCTCTTAATCGTGCATCTGATATTTGTACATGTGGTGTTTGAGGTTCTCCCGGGACTGCATAAACAATTCACAAACACTAAATTAGGGTTTTAATGCACTCTTCTACATTACCCCAATGTATATACACCCTATTAAACCATAAACCCTAAACCCTAAACCCTAAACCCTCAAAAGGCAAAAACAGAGGGTTTAAATACACTCTTTTGCATACTCCCAATGTATATACTACCTCTTAAACCCTTAGCGGCTATTATCATAAACCCTAAACCCTAAACCCTAAACCCTAAACCCTCAAACGGCAAAAACAGAGGGTTTAAATGCAGTCTTTTGCATGTTCCCAATGTATATTAACCCTCGCAAACCATCAGCAATAACATGAATAAACGATAAACCCTAAACCCTAAACCCTAAACCCTAAACCGTAAACCCTAAGCAGCAACTCACTGGGCGGAGGCTCAGGGGGTAAGGGCTTCCCGAGGCGATGAAGGACCTGCCTTCTGATGTCAGTTAAACCCCTTCCATAGCAAAACCCTAATCACAAACCCTAAACCCTAGCTAAACCCTAAACCCTAAACCCTAAACCCTAAACCCTAATCAAAGGCGCAAACAGTGGCAGCGAATTTTATACAGTCCTAGACAGGGTTTAATTAGGGTTTAGGGTTTGCATTAGAAACCTGGGGGCTGGAATAGCATCGGGCTAGGGTTACATTAGGGTTTAGGGTTTAGGGTTTAGGGTTTACCTTTGATGCAGCACTTTCTGAATTCCATGAAGTTTTTTGTTAATGTCCCGGTCTTATCCGAAAAAAGATATCCAACTTGACCTAACTCTTCATTTAAATCGCTCGTTCGAGGCCACGCCCCTTGCTGCAGCTCCCCTGCAGCAGCAGCAGCAGCAGCAGCAGCAGCAGCAACAGCATGGAGAGCGAAGTGCAGCAGCAGCAACAACAGCACCTCCTGCAACAGGGGGCTAAACCCTAAACCCTAAACCCTAAACTCTAAACCCACAGCAGGAGCAGATGCAGCAGAGGCGTAAGAGCAGCTGCAGCAGAGCTGTAGCAACAGCAGCAACAACGACAGCTGCAATAGCAGCAGCAGCAGCAGCAGAAGCAGCAGCAGCAAAGTTGTATACCTTTTGAATTAGCAAGTGCAGGAGAGATTGTTAGATGTTTACTATGTATATGATTTGCTGCTGATGATGGTGCTGAAGATGCAGGTGCAGGAGGAGGAAGAGCAGCAGGAGCAGCAGCAGGAGCAGCAGCAGCAGCAGCAGCTTGTGGTGCTGCAGTTGGTGAAGCAGCAGCAAGGTGCATGCGATTGGCTGCAGCAAAATATATTTTTTTTTCTTTTATCTCTCCTTGTGCTGCTATCATATCTTCATCTTTAAATATAAAAAATGCTTGCAAGGCCTTAACCATACCCATCTGTACAACGAGCGATATAGGGACCATATTGCACGTTAAGACCATCCAAGTAAAGAAGCTTACAAACCCTAAAAACATAATCACAAACCCTAAACCCTAAACCCTAAAATATAATCCAAATATTCAAACCCTACCATTCTAACCCTTATTATCCTACTAAAGAATACAAAACCCTAAACCCTCATCTATCATACACCCTATAATACTCATTTTGCACGCTTAAACCATCCAAGTAAAAAAACTTACAAACCCTAAACCCTAAACCCTAAACCCTAGAAAGATAACAACAACCAACAAACCCTAAACCCTAAACCCTAATCTGCCCCGAGCAAAATCCCTTACCAATAGCCCCACAATAAACCCTAAACCCTAAACCCTAAACCCTAAACCCTAAACCCTAACCCCCCCAACCGCCCAAACCCCTAAACCGTAAACCCTAAACCCTGATCTGGCCCGAGAAAAAATCCCTAGCCCCACAATAAACCCTAAACCCTAAACCCTAAACCCTAACCCCTCCAACCGCCCAAACGCCCAAACCCCTAAACCCTAAACCCTAAACCCTAAATAAGTGTTTCTTACAGAAGAGTGTAGCAGATTGTTTGCCTTGTTGAATGAACTGTTTGTAAAAAGCTCTTTGAGGATCCCACAGTACAAAAGCGAGATGAAGAAAAGCAGCAAGAAAGCAAAGAAAGACTTGTAGTGCCCACACTGTTAAAGTTAAACGGTTTGTTAGCCGCTCTACTCGGGAAACCTTACGAGGCGAACTCCCGCTGTTCTGAACATTTACAAGCAATCAACTACCAACTACTAACCCTAAACCCTAAACCCTAAACCCTAAACCCTAAACAGGAAATAATAAACAAGAAACAAGAAACAGTATGCAATAAACCCTAAACAATAAACAATAAACAATAAACAATTAATAATTAGCAATAAACAATAAACAATAAACAATAAACCCTAACAATAAACAATTAACAATAAACAATTAATAATTAGCAATAAACAATAAACAATAAACAATAAACCCTAACAATAAACAATTAACAATAAACAATAAACCCTAAACAATACGCAATAAACAATAAACAATTAACAATAAACAATAAACAATAAACAATTAACAATAAACAATAAACAAGAAACAAGAAACAAGAAACAATAAACAATAAACAATAAACAATAAACAAGAATCAAGAGACGAGGAGCAATCAAGAAGAAACAATCAACAATAAACAACAGCCCGAAAACAACAAACCAAAAGCAAACAAACCCTAAACCCTAAACCCTAAACCCTAAACCCTAAACCCTAAACAATATACCCTAAACAGGAAACAATAAACAAATAAACAAACAATAAACCCTAAACCCTAAACCCTAAACAATAAACAGGAAACAATAAACAAATAAACAAACAATAAACCCTAAACCCTAAACCCTAAACCCTAAACCCTGAAGGATTACCATTTGTATTCGAGTTTGTTTGCCTGTATACACCGCGAGGCCTACAACCCATTCAGTATTTCTTAGTTTGCATCCTCTTAAGAGTATTTGAGCATGACTAACAGGAAAGGGTTTAGGGTTTGCTGCTGCAGCTGCTGCAGCTGCTGCAGCAGCTGCAGCAGCAGCAGCAGCAGCAGCAGGCCCCACAACACTCGCCGGGTGTATATACAGCAAACCATCAAATGCACCGATGTCTCGGCTCGGCTGCTGCGTAACTAAGCGTCCCTGCAGCATCTTTGCTGCAGCAACAGCAGCAGGAAGGTGCAGAGGGAGTAGATTGCTCATCCCGCTTGCTGTTTGTTTTAACTTTAAATTCGTCTCGCCGTCTAAACTACTTGTCTCTATAAACGCTAAACCCTTAGGGTCTGAAGAACCCAGCAGCAGCAAGTCTGCAGCAAATGCTTCGTTCTTCTTACAAACGACCAAATCTCCTAAGCGTAGATCTCGCCATCGTCTTTTTATCAAACCGCAGGAAGCAAAACCCTCGCTTTCATCCTCATCCTCTTCCTGCTGCTGCTGCTGCTGCTGCTGCTGCTGATCCTGCTGGTTATGATGATGCCGATTATGTCGCTGCTGCTGCTGCTGCTGCTGCTGCAGCAAAGCATCTCTATCGTTGTCCTCCTCAGATATATTCGACTCACGTATTGAAGAACCACTTGCTGCTGCTGCTGCTGCTGCTGCTGCTTTTTGCTGCTGCTGCCGCTTCTTTAATGATACCTCTGCCGCTTCTGCTGCGTTACGCGGAAGCGTATGCGTCATCTGCACAAACCCTAAACCCTAAACACTAAACCCTAAACCCTAAACCCTAAACCCTTTTTGATGGGAAGAGATATGCAGAAGGAAAGGTTTCAGGTGCTGCATATGAGGGGTTAACGCAGTGTAAGCCAAACCTCCAACGACAACCTAGGGTTTAGGGTTTAGGGTTTAGGGTTTAGGGTTTACTTGGTGGTTTTCAAGTCGATCAGACTGATGACGCTGAATATCTTCATATGCATCTTTGCATGCATTTACTGTCACAACAACTGCCAGCGGAAGAGCTAGAGTAGGGGTCCCGTTAGTGGTTGATATCTGAGAAACAAAACGAGGGTTTAGGGTTTAGGGTTTAGGGTTTGGGGGTGGTGGGCTAGCAAGGTAAAGGGTTTAGGGTTTAACGGTTGTTCGTTTACTTGCATACAGCCCTTTAGAACTACAGGCTTGCATTCAAGGGTTTAGGGCTTAGGGTTTGCAGACGATGGTTTAGGGTTTAGGGTTTAGGGTTTGGAGACGAGGGTTTAGGGTCTACATATGCATCAAAAAATTAGAGTTTAATGCATGCAAATGAGAACTCAATTTTGCGCAAGGAGACAGATACATGCGCCTAGGGCCTACAACTTAAGGTTTAGTTAGGGTTTAGGGTTTAGGGTTTAGGGTTTAGGGTTTAGGGTTTAGGGTTTACCGCGGGTATACACTGAAGGGCGCAGATAACAATAAAATAAACGTTCGAAGTTTTTTGAAACTGCTCCCACAAATTCTTAGGCACGAAATTCCATAGGGTGTATTTCGAAGTCACCTAAACCACAAACCCTAAACCCTAAACCCTAAACCCTAAACCCTAAACCCTAAACCCGAAACCCTAAACCCTAAACCCTAAACCCTAATGCAAGCCAGTGGCTGTTCACCCAAAAGTACAGTCATGCGCGTTAAGAAGTGGGGTGAAAGTAAGGGGGTTGTCAAACTAGGGTTTAGGGTTTAGGGTTTAGTGTCTAGGGTTTAGGATCTAGGGTTTAGGGTTTAGCGTCTTGGGTTTAGGGTTTAGCGTCTTGGGTTTAGGGTTTAGGGTCTAGGGTTTAGGGCCTAGGGTTTAGGGTCTCACCACTTCATTGCTGCAGCTCTCCTGCGTCTGGCGGGCGTTCAGGTGGACGATCCAGTCATCTTCAGGGTTGCTGCAAACCACAAACCCTAAACCCTAAACCCTAAACCCTAAACCCTAAAGCCTTCATTCCACACCAAGACCAAGCCCTCTACCCTCCGCCGTTTTGCATCATGATAAACCCTAAGCCTAAAACCCTAAACCCTCGACGGTCACCCGCGCCAAACCCTAAACCCTAAGCCCTGAACCCTAAACCCTAAACCCTAAACCCTAAACCCTAACCCCCCAGGGGGCTTACATCTTCTTTCTTCCCCAGACATTCCCCATTGTCAGCCTCAGCAAATAATATATCCGAAAGAGATGTCTTTTATTCTCTTTCTTCTGGTGTACGTACACCTCAAGGGTTTGAGGTATTACGTGCTGCTGTCTCGAAGGGAACCCTAAACCCTAAACCCTAAACCCTAAACCCTCAACCCTTGAAGGTTGAAGGCCAGCCTGTTGCTGCTCCGGCGCTGAAGGCGCCCGGCGCAGCTCATACCCTCATATGAGCCGCCAGAAGTTCAAAAGCCCTAAACCCTAAACCCTAAACCCTAAACCCTGGACCGGCGTCCTGGAGGATCATCTCGGTAGTGGTTTAGAAGATAAGAGGGTGTAGAATTCAATTAAAGTATTAAATAATACAGTTAAAATTCTATAAAATAAAGAAATTAAAACATGTTGAGTGATGTTGTTTCTACAAGAAAAACCTCTACTCATAGCTGCGCATACACCGCAATGGGGACGGCTCTCTGTCTAACCCCTGAGAGATATATATGTTTAGATATACCAACAAAATTCTTTAAAAATGCATTTTTTGAGTTTTAAAATGTATTTTTTAAAGAAAAACTCCTTAAAATATACCCTTTGTTCGGGTGTATATGCAGCTCTAATGAAAAAAAGCTGCGGTGTATGTACATACATATATATAACATACACAGGAGATGTTGTTGAAGCTTTTTAGTCGGAGGGTTATATTATTGTAGGAGAATAATTCTTAATTTAAATATAAAATAATTCTTTTTAATTATTTAATTTATATTAAATAAAAGACAGACCCTTAAAGAAATCTTATTCATTATATTCGATCGCTCGCGCGGTGTACATGCAGCTTTTTGCTGCATCTGTCTGGAGAACTTTTCTGCGCTTTTCCATTCAAAAAGAATATTAATAGAAGGCTTTATGATTCAATAACAATTGTCTATACTCATAGTGCATGCAGCACTTCTTCTCGCACACAGATTGTCTATAGAAACGGCAGGGTAACACTTCAAATATATTATTAGGGTTTAGGGTTTAGGGTTTAAAGCGGAGGAGAGGGTTGCAGCAAGAGATGTGACGAACCCTCCTCTTCTTATAATCATCACCTCTTGAGAGGGAGTGCTAGCTTCACCGCCAGCTCTAAACCCTAAACCCTAAACCCTAAACCCTAAACCCTAAACCCTTGCTGAGCATTATTAGCTTGATATACTTCTTTCTTTTCTCTTATTTAGGGTTTTGTGTTTTTAATTATAAGCAGTTGTTATTATAATAATAAATAAGAATAATAAAGTCGAACACTATTGATATAAATATATATATTAATAAAAACTTATAAAGTATTAACAAACAATGTTATTTACACTGTATCAATGAGTAATTTATAATTAATTAAAAGTTAATTAATTATAATTAAATAAAACTATTAATTAATTATAATTAAATAAAACTAAGTGCAGACAGCTGAAGTATAGAAAAGTTAAAGATGTCTTTAATATAATATTTTTATTTAATATCTTTTTATATTAGGCCTTCGTATTAACTCTTAGTAAATGTTTATTTTTTATACTCCCTCAACATTTGCTGAAAATATATTTAGAAAGCCTCATAAAAAACAAACAAAAGCGAGAAAAACAAATGTTAATTATGCTGCATGCATGCAGCTAAAATATGTTGCAGCTGCAGATACACCTCGAGGTGTATACGCAGCAAAAGCCCTCAGACTGTCTCCTCTCCCTTAGACTAAAAACATTTTCTGCTGCTGTGCCCGAGGAGGCCAGCTGCTGCTGCTGCTGCTGCTGCTACTTCTGCTGCTGCTGCTGCTACTGCTGCTACTTCTGCTGCAGCTGCTGCTACTGCTGCTGCTGCTGATGTAGGAGACTGCTACATTACTTCAAAGAAGATTTCTCGCAAATGTTGAGGGCTAGCGCCTTCATACTTGTTAACACCGTAAGCTTTATTGCTGCTGCTGCTGCTGTTCCTGCTGCTGCTGCACTTGCTGCTGCTGCTGCACTTGCTGCTGCTGCTGCACTTGCTGCTGCTGCTGCTACTGCTGGTGCTGGTATTGCTGCTGCTGCTGCTGCTCCTGCTGCTGTCGATGTTGCTGCTGCTGGTGCAGCTGCAGCAGGAAGGCCTCCCTTTAGGTCTCCTCTTTGAAGCAGCAAGAAGGATGGCAGCAAAAAGCATGCAGCATATTATAAGTGCAACAGCAGCAGCAGCAGTAGCAGCAGTAGCAGCAGCAGCAGTCGCAGCAGCA
>NW_013549725.1:16056-20803 GCF_000499425.1 Eimeria acervulina
ACTATCATAAATATTGTTATAACAATTCTAATAGTAATAACAATAATAATAATTAGTATAATAATAATAATAATAAAACTACAATAATAATAACAATAATAATAAACATAACGATTCGTAATAAGCTAATGCAATGTATATATATACACTGTATAAATATATATGTTATAGATAAATATACATATATATATATGTATAAATATATATTAATATTATTTCTTTCTTAATACTTTATTATTTTTAATGTTATGTTATTATTATTATTCTTTGATTGTTGATATTGTTTTATTATTAATATTATTTTATTATTAATAATCTTAATATTATTAATATTAATAGCACTAACAATTTATTCAGCTGTCTCCGCTTGTATTCCTAGTATGCAGCTGCTGCAGCAGCAGCAGCTGCTGCTACTCTTACTGCTGCTGCAGCTGCAGCTGCTGCTACTACTGCTGCTGCTACTGCTGCTACTGCTGCTACTGCTGCTGCTGCTGCTAATGCTACTCTTACTGCTGCTGCTGCTGCAGTAATAACAGCGCATGCATTGTTGCTGTGGAGGTTTACAGTTAAAATAAACAATTGAAGTTGTGTCGGTAAGGATATAAAAAGAATAATTATTTTATTTCGCGAGATAATAATTAATTAAATAAATGCTGCCTAGACACTGTAATAATCTTGAATGAACAACAAATGCAAGAAAGTAAAAATTAAAATTATTTAAAAATATATCAGACAAATATTCCCTAAACCCTAAACCCTAAACCCTAAACCCCAAACCCTAAACCCTAAACCCTAAACCCTAAACCCTAAACCACAAACCCTAAGCCCTAAACCCTAAACCCTAAATAACGTTGCATAAGAAACTGTGGATATGCATGAAAGAACTAAATTGAATTTATTTTTAGATTAATTATTAAAGAGAATAAACAAAAAAAGTAAAATAAATAGAGTTGCATATACAGCCGAACATCAAACGGTTTGCTGCAGCAGCCTGAGTTTATTATTGCATGAAAAAGACAAGATAAACAAAAATAATAGATTTATATTTTAATTAATTAATTATTTATTTATAAATATTTAAATTAAATACTTATTTTAAACTTTTAGCTTCTTATTCTCTTCTTTACTCCTGGGGCCCCCCACCAACCGAGCAGCAGCAACACCTATAGAGATCTGCTACTGCTGCAGCAGCAGCAGCAGCAGCAGCAAATGTTGCTGCAGCGTCCTGCAATGTCTAAACAACCCTTATTAGCCTTCTCTGCTTTTTATATTTTATTAAGAGAAATAAAAACAAGCAAAACAAATAAACAAAAACAAATCACTAGCAAACCCCTCTACGCTGCAGCAGGGGCCCCTGGGGGCCCCCCAGCAGCAGCAAATCAATGAACAGCAGCAGCAGCAGCAGCAGCAGCAGCAGCAGCAACTGCGGCAGCAACTGCAGCAGCAACTGCAGCAGCAACTGCAGCAGCAACAGCAGCAGCAGCAGGCACACATACAAATAGTAGAGAATAACAACAGGGCCTGAGAGGCTTCGCACTCCTTCTGCGCTCTGCGCAGATCTAAGGGTTTAGGGTTTAGGGTTTAGGGTTTAGGGTTTAGGGTTTAGGGTGATGGGGTCTTTCCCTGGGCAAGACACGCAGCAGGCAAACCCTCACCCATGGAATATCGTGCTGCAGCAGAGACCTCACAGCAGCGCAGCAGCAGCAGCAGCAGCAGCAGCAGCTGCAGCAGCTGCTGCTGCTGCTGATGCTGGGTTTCCGCTGCAGCAGCAACAGGGCTTCTGCCTGCTGCAGCAGCAGCAGCGCGAACAGCAGCAACAGCAGCAGCAGCAATTTCAGCAGAGAGAGAAACAGCTGCTGCATCTCCACTCTGCTGCTGTCAGTTTGTATGATAGCTGCACCAACGTCCTCTCTTATCAGCAGCAGCAGCAGCAGCAGCAGCAACAGCAGCAGCAGCAGCTACAGCGGAACACCGCAGCATGTTTTTCTGGCTGCTACAACGTGCATGCAGCGCATGCTGCTGCAGCAGATAGCCATATGAGCAACACTGCAGCAGCAGCAGCAGCAACACCAGCAGCAGCAGCAACAGCAGCAGCAGCAGCAGCAGCACGGCCACCAGCAGCTGCAGCAGCAGTTTGCTTCTCCCTCCAAAGTAATGGCACCCCTGGGTATGAGAGAGAGACAGTGTACAGAGATATGCAGCAGCAGCAGCACCTGCAGCAGCAGCACCTGCAGCAGCAGCAGCTGCAGCAACAGCAGCTGCAGCAACAGCAGCTGCAGCAGCAGCAGCAGCTACAACAGCAGCAGCTGCAACAGCAGCAGCAGCAGCAACAACAGCAACAGCTGCAACAACAGCAGCTGCTACAACAACAGCAGCAGCAGCAGCTGCTACTGCAACAACAGCAGCAGCAGCAGTTGCTACTGCAACAGCAGCAGCAGCAGCAGTTGCTGCAGCAGCAGCTGCACCAGCAGCAGTTGCACCACCAGCAACTGCAACAACAGCAACTGCAGCAGCAGCTGCTGCATCAGCAGCAGCTGCAGCAGCAGCATCAGCAGCAGCAGAAGCAGCAGCAGCAGCAGCAACAGAAGCAGCAGCAGCAGCAGCAGCAGCAAGAGGAGCAGCTGCTGCAGGAAGGATTCCCTGTGGGGGCTCTGCTGCAGTCGTGTCGGTTGTGGTGGGGCTGTCCAAGCCCTGCAGCAGCAGCAGATAGCAGCAACAGCAGCAGCAGCAGCAGCAGCAGCAATAAGAACAACAGGCAGACCCGCCAAATACGCAGGCGTTGGGGATGCAGCAGCAACACCAGCAGCAGCAGCAGCAGCAGCAGCAACCGCACTTCAGCAAGGGGCCTCCATGTGAAAGGCCCCGTTTCATCTGCTGCTGCTGCTGCTGCTGCTGCTGCTGGTGGTGCTTCTGGTGCTGCAGCAAAGAAGGACAGCAGCAGGGTACCTTGTGATTCAACTGCTGCGAGTGCTGCTGCTGCTTCACCAGCAACAGCAACAACAACAGCAGCAGCAGCAACAACAGCCGCCGCAACAACAACAGCAGCAGCACCAGCAACAGCAACAGCAGCAGCAGCAGCAACAGCAGCAGCAGCAACAGCAGCAGAAGGAAGAGTATCTGTTTGGGAGTTAATAGAACGGTGGGCTGGTGAGAGCGATGATGAAGAATTTGTTTTTAAGCGGAAGGAGACGCCTAAGGAGACAGTTGAAGCAGCTTCTTGCTGCAGCACGACTCGCAGCAGCAGACACAGGAGACGGGCCCAGCAGCAGCAGCAGCAGCAGCAGCAGGTGCTGCAGCAGCAAGGGGGAGAGAAGGAAGATGTGGAGAGCCCTTTTGAGTCTCTCTGCAGCAGTGAAGAGACAGCAGCAGCAGAAAGCAGCTGCTGCAGCAGCAGCTGCAGCACCAGCAGCAGCTGCAGTAGCTGCAGCAGCAGCTGCAGCAGCTGCTGCAGCAGCAGCAGCTCTAGTGAAGACACCGAAATTGAGGTTGACAGCAGCAGCAATTGCTGCTGCTGTTCGAAACCCCCCGCTAAAGGACGAGAATACAGCTGCAGCAGCAGCAGCTGCAACAGCAGCAGCTGCAGCAGAAGCAGGTGGAGGGGACGTAGGGGTCGCAGCAGCAGCAGCAGCAACAGCAGCAGCAGCAGGCTGAGGCCTTTTGGAGAGAAGTATGTGGGGTCAAGTGCAGCAGCAGAAGCAGCAGCAAATGCTCTCCGCCCACCATTTATCTTAGAGCATGTGCAGCATTTGCTGCCTCACCTGCAGCTGCAGCTGCAGCAGCAGCAGCAGCACCAAGGCCCAGCAGCAGCAGCAGCAGCTGCTACTGCTGCTGCTGCTGCTGACCCACCTGGAGTAAACGGATTCACGCAGCAGCAGCTGCGACGGCTGAAGCTGCAGCTTGATGTTTATTTGCAGCTGCTGCTTCAGGCTATCTTCCTAACAAGGGCCCCAGCAGCAGCAGCAGCAGCAGCAGCAGCAGCAGGTGGCAGCAGCAGCAGCAGCAGCAGCAGCAGCGGAGCAGAGCCGCCAGAGGTGGAGAGACACCACAAGCTGTTGGGGCTTCTAGATTCTCTAGTCCTTGCAAGACTGAAGCATGTTAGCTTCATTTTGCTGCTGCTGCTGCTGCTGCTGCTGCTCTTGCTGCTGCTGTTGTTGCTGCTCTTGCTGCTGCTCTTGCTGTTGTTGCTGCTGCTATTGCTGCTGCTGCCAGTGTTTGTTTTGCTTTAGCTGATGCTGGCTGTTTTTTGCTGCTGCAGATATTGCTGTTGCTGCCGCTGTTGCTGCGATTTCCATTGCTGCTGCTGCTGCTGCTGCTTCTGAACTTGTTGTGTTTGCTGCTGCTGCTGCTGCTGCTGCTGCTGCTGCTGCAGGTGAATACTCTGCGAGTTAAAGAGGGTTTGCTTCCGCTGGATATTACAGAGCCTCTTCCTTCTGCAGCAGCAGCCCTCATCAGCAGCAGCAGCAGCAGCAGCAGCAGCAGCAGCAGCAGCAGCAGCGGGCTTGTTCCTTTTGCTGCTTGCCGCTATAAAACTGCTGCTGTCTTTGCTGGAGAGACGCCCCGCTGCTGCTCTCTCGATGTCCCTCTGCTTCGGAAAATTAAACATTTTTTGCTGCTGCTGATTGAGTAAGGCCTCAAGTTAGTTAAAACAAAATATAAATAATATATTATTATATTATTAATATAATATAACATTATACTATAATATAGTATATATTATATATATTATATATATTATATATATAATATA
>NW_013549724.1:0-411 GCF_000499425.1 Eimeria acervulina
CTGTACGTACACCCCACGGTGCCGCAAGCAGCAGCTGCTGCTGCTGCTGCAGCGACGGGGCATTATTTGGGGGGTCCATCTCTGTTGGTGGTAGTCTGAGAGAAGGAGAGGCCGAGGTGTGCTGCTGCTGTTGATGTTGCTGCGTTTGCTGTTGCTGCTGCTGTTGCTGTTGCGCTTGCTGCTGCTGCAGTTGCTGTTGCTGCTGCTGCTGCTGCCGCTGCTCCATTGAGTACTTCCAGGTGTAAGAGCGAGCGCTTAATATTAACAAAATTGCTGCAGACGGCTGTGTCGTTGTTAAGAAGCACCAGGACCTGCAGCAAGAAGATGTACATACACCGAAGCAAACAGTTGCAGCAGCAGCAGCAGGTGCAACAGCAGCAGCAGCAGCAGCAACAGCAGCAGCAGCAGCAG
>NW_013549724.1:511-5511 GCF_000499425.1 Eimeria acervulina
CAGCAGCAGCAGGTGCAACAGCAGCAGCAGCAGCAGCAACAGCAGCAGCAGCAGCAGCCCTACTGCTCGTAGTGCCTCCTCGAGTTCTTTGCAGGAGCAGTACTCGTTGAATATTGTTGTATACCAACTTTGTTTGACTGCATCTTTTCTTTCATCTAGAAGAGGAGAGAGAAGGTGGTTTATAAGGAAGAATTTGTTTATTTATTTATTTATTTATTTGTTTATTTATTTATTTATTTATTTATTTATTTATTTAGTTGTTTATCTGCTTTCTTTTGATGGGGCTTACGACATATTTGCTTCAGCTTCATGAAGGTAATCATTAAACAAATTAAAACAACGTATATCCACTCCTGCATGCATTTAAAGGAGGTTAATTCAAGTACAATTTTGCTTCAATCAAAGAAAACAAACAATAATATAACACCTGATCGTCAAATAGCTGAGTCCGATGAGGAGATAACACCAACTTATCCACCAGACAAGTGCACTCTGAAAAAAAAAGAAATAAAAATGCATGCAGCAGCAACTGCAGCAACGAAGCAGCAAAAGCAGCAACAAAGCAGCAGCAGTACCAGCAACAGGAGCAGCAGCAGCATGAACGCAGCAGCAGAATCTACTGGAACAGTACAACACGTGCAGTTAAGGAGTTTATATATATATATATATATATACATATATATATATATATATATATATATATAGATATACAAATACTATCACCAATAAGACAGATACTGTTATTAGTATTCTAGAGACTCTTTCGCGCTTACCTGCAACAATTTGAATAATTTCAGCTGAGGTGCAGCCGAAAGAAATCATCAAATGGACCGCTTTCTCCAGTTGTCTACAGAGAGTTGAAGATTAAGCGAGGCATGCATAGGCTTTGTCTTTCCTGTCTCCCTTCTTCTCTGCACTCACTGCAGCAGTTGCGTGTCTGCGGCAGACAGCAAAGACGTTCGACTCATGAGACACCTCGAGTGCATCAACAGCTGGAAACTTTTGCAGCAAAATGGGCGCAGCGCCAGGCGTTCTACCAGATCTCCGCTGCGGGTGTATCTGGAAGAAGACGAAGAAAAGTAAGTAAAATGTTGCATTTCAGAGGGAAATGTATGAAACAAACAAAGAAAAACATGAATTCAAATGCCTCTCACTCCATTAGATTCCTAGGAGGCGTAGAATATCCTGCAAGTGAAGACCGATGCGGCTCCATCGTCATTCAATCTGCCAGAGGCAGCCGATTAGGGGGAAAGCAGGCTTAAATAGAGTTTCCGAGGAAAATCTTTTGAACAGAAAGGCAATAAAATGCAAAACCTTCTCTTTTTCTCCAAGTTTACCTGCATTTATTGCCTTTTTACTCGGCTTTCCACTCTTTAATCAACCGCTTCGAAACTGCTCGCTGCGATGGGGTGTACAGACACCCCAATTGACTATATGCAGGAAACGTCCATCGGGTTCAACGCTTGAAGAAGAATTTAAAGAATAATAATAGTAATAATTATACTACGAGCAAAAATATTATTAATATTATTATTGTTCTTATTATTACTTTAAGTGTATACAAAAAACAAATTTTTTCACCCGTTCTCGCAAGTCAATCGCTGTGCAGAAAAAATAATTCAAAGACTGCTTAGGATATTAAAAGTAAAATTGGTTAAAATATGGGCTTTTATTAAAACAATTAAAGTCATCAATACATAAATACCAATTATTAATAGAAAAGCGGTGTTTACTGAGCTGCAGAATGATGTTTCTGTATTACTAACATATTGCATGTTGATAAATGCAATAAAAAGCAGAAATACTTTTTCAGATAATTTCTTTTCAAGAATATAAATGCAGTTTATATTTATAAACAAAAGAAGAAGAAATATAATGGAGACCTCAAATATGAAAACAAGAAAATATTGAATCGAGGCAGCTACTCTAAGACCCACCGCCGACCGGCGCATAAAGAGGAGAAAAAGTAGTCAAATAAATTATTAAAAATCAACAAATTTAATTTTAAAAATTAATTTTAATTAATTACATTAATTTAAATAAATAATTGCGCTAAATTAATCAACAAACCATCACCAACACCCGCAGCATAAACCCCCCAAGGGGCCCCCCATCACCCGGGGGCCCCTTGGGGGGCCCCCTCCAATTTATGCTTTGAAGACGAAATATTATATTTATAGAAATTTTCTGCATTTGTTTCTGTTTAATGTTTCAAATAGTTTGATTTTAGAGGTTTTTTCTTCATGTGCTTCTGCTGCTTCACCTCCACAATGTAGCGGCTCCGGGTATACACAAACAGAAAAAGAAGGAGAAAAAGAAAGAGAAAAAAGAGATAAAGAAATAAATAAAGAAATAAATTTAAAAATAAATTAAAAGATAATAAATAAAGAGTTAAAGAAAGAGGTGATGATATACAAGAAGACGGGCGAAGAAGCTTCATCTAGACACCTTAGATTCATTTATTTGTTTATTCTTTTTTTTCTTCTCCTTTCTTGTTTCCCTCCTGCCACTGCTTGGAGACCAAACCAAAGAAAGCAGCACCGGCTGCAGCAGCAGCAACAGCTGCAGCAGCAGCAGCAGCAGCAGCTGCAGCAGCAGCAGCATCTCAGCAGCAAGAGCCGTTGTGCTGCTGCTTTTTGTATGTTCTATCCCTTAGGCTTACCGTGCTTGGCGAGGCGAAGCTTTTTGTTTATCTCGCCTCTAAATTTAAACTCAGAAAGAAAAAAAGAAATTAACAAAGTGCTGCAATTAAACAAAAGAAATTGCAGTGTACGTACACCCGGTGGAGATACACCGCCTCCACAATATACACCCGAGAATCAATCAGCTGTACAGACACCGCACAAACATAATTTATCTGTACATACACCTGATGTACATACACCTGATGTATATACAGCTGATGTACATACACCTGGGGCTGTAGATACACCTGGGAGTGTAGATACGCCAGGTGTATATACAGCTGATGAAGATACAGCTGATGAAGATACAGCTGATGAAGATACAGCTGATGAAGATACAGCTGAAGACGGAGGAGTGCTGAGCGTGGACTCGCAGTTGGCTTTGAGTGCAGCGGTGCGCAGTTTGAATGCTGCAGATTTCGACGCGCTGCTGCAGGCAGCAGGTTTGCTGCCAGCACCAGCAGCAGCAGCAGCAACAGCAACAGCAGCAGGAGCAGCAGCAGGAGGAGGAGCAGCAGCAGCAGCAGCAAGAGATAGATTGTCGCTTTCACAGTCGCTGCTTTCTTTGTTAGATGCTGAGTTAGAAGTTTTAGACAATGCAGAAGAAGAGCAAACAGCGGGACTATCTACGCCCACGAACATACACAAAGAAAAACTAAGAAATAAACTTCTACGCCTCAAAAGACAAACTGCACAAGCAGCAGCAGCAGCAGCATCAGCAGGAGCAGCAACAGGAGCAGCAACAGCAGCAGCAGCAACAGCAGCAGCAGCAGCAGCAGGAGGTGCTTCTTCTCTGCCTTTCTTTAGGAGTTTTGCTGCTGCTGATAGCTCTCCTGAAGGGTGGCTGTGCATGCAGGACGATTTAATCAGAGACATTTTTTCTTTGCCTTCCTTCTTAACTCCAAAAGAAGTAGAGGCTGCAGCAAATATCCTGACACCCCTAACTGCTGCTGCTGCTGCTGCTGCAGATGGAGGAGCAACAGCAGCAGCAGCAACAGAAGCAGAAGCAGCAGCAGGAAGGAAGGTGTTTATCGGGCTTCCTGCTGCAGCAGCAGCAGCTGCAGCAGCAGAGGCTGAGCCCCCAGTAATAATTCGGCGGCCTTACAGCACCACGCAACTAATGACAGATCTCCATCTAACTTTAAAGACAGAAATACACAAGCAGCAGCAACAGCAGCAGCAGCAGCAGCAACAGCAAGAGAGCCAGCAGCAACAGCAGCAACAGCAAGAGAGCCAGCAGCAACAGCAGCAGCAGGAGAAAGTCCGGCAGCAGCAGGTGGAGCAGCATCAAGACTCCCATCAGCAGCAGCAAGAGCAGCAGCAGCAGCAGCAGCAAGAGCAGCAAGAGCAGCAAAAGCTTGTAGATGTTCCCTCATCTGCGGCGTCTTCGTCTCTGTCTTTGTTTGATTTGCTGCCTTCATCTGTTCGCAGCTCTTCTCTTTCTTTTGTTTACTCTGTACACCCCACTCTAACTGCAAACGACAATGAAGACAAAGAGTTAAAAAGAGCTGTTATCCTCCTTCCAGGCAGATATCCTCCAAGGTCCGACTAACAATCACTACTTCTATGCTTAGGGTTTAGGGTTTAGGGTTTAGGGTTTAGGGTTTAGGGTTTAGGGTTTATCGTTTTTTTTGGGCTTCAGGTTTAGGGTTTAGGGTTTAAAGTGTGGGGTTTGCGGTTTTGGGTATACTGTTCTTAGGCTATACGGCTCAGGGTTTTAAAGTTTAGGGTTTAGGGTTTAGGGTTTAGGGTTTAGGGTTTAGGGTTTGTGTTTTTCAGGGACGCCCGCGTGCGTTATATCGCTGATCGGCTGTCTCAGAGTTGCGGCTGTGCGGTGTTGGTGCCGGAGGTGCCGATACACCTGAAGGGGAGACTACTCTTTGCTTCCTCTGCTGCTGCTGCTGCAGCAACAGCAGCAGCAGCAGGGGAAGCAGCAGGTGCAGGAGCAGCAGCAGCAGCAGCAGCAGCAGCAGGAGCAGCAGGGTTGTCAGCAGAGGAGGCAATAATTCTTCGGTGTGTTTTGTTTTTGCTGCTGCACGAAGGAGTTGATGCTGTTGGCTTCGTAGGGATTGATGAAGGCGCCGCAGATGCTTTGCTTGCTGCTGCTAATCTCTTGGGACCCTCAGGAGGGGTACTAGCCCTCCCTGCTGCAGCACTGCAGCAGCAGCAGCAGCAGCAGCAGCAGCAACACCAGCAACACCAGCAGCAGCAGCACCAGCAGCAGCAGCAGCAGCAGCAGCAGGGGGATGGAGGTTTTATGAATTCTTCAGGTGTACGTACACCTCAGCCTCCCCACACATTAATGAAACTATTTTC
>NW_013549724.1:10511-12655 GCF_000499425.1 Eimeria acervulina
CTTTATATTTGTCTGTCTCATCCCAGTGAATATAAATCTATTTATTATTTTGTTAATATAGGCATACTTAATAATTGTTCATTTAATATTTGTTTTATTTTTTATTTTATGTTTGTTTACTCAGCGGATACTTCTTAACAAAACCTTCGTCCAGCTGTATATACTTCCATCTGCGTATATTAATATCTGTTTATATAATATTTACTCATATAATAGTCATTTATATAATAACTATTTATATAATATTTATTTATATTTGCTTAATATTTGTTTAGTTCTGTTGTATTCTATTAAAACGAAAAAAAATTGTATTGAGTTGACATTCACAAGAAATATAAATGCACAAATATATATATATATATATATATAAACAAAACAAAACGTATAAAACAAATAAAACAAATAAACAAATAAGCAAACAAACAAACAAAGAAGCAGAGAGCGTTTAAAACATATGTATTAATTAAGCTGTCTCCACAGTCTTACACTTCCATCTGTTGCTGCGGTGCACAGACGCTGCGAAAGAAAATCTGTTTTTAATATAACTGCTGGAGCATCATGAGCCTTACCCCACACCCCTTGTTGGGGTGTATAGGGAGCTCTATTTCCCTCTCCTTGAGTATTATAATTATTTTCAGGTGTCTGTACAGCTGAAGCTGCAGCAAGGATATCCCAGAAGTAGATACAGCCATCTTCGCTTCCACAGAGTGCATAAGGTTTTTCTTTTTCAATTTTATTGAATTTGTTTGTCTTATCTTTTTCTAACAACTCATCTATTACACGCAAAGACGCTCCTTCGCCTTCTCTGTCAAATATACCGCTATCCCCAACAGCAGCAGCAGCAGCAGCACCAGTAGCAGCAGCAGCAGCAGCAGCAGCAGCAGGAACAGGAGGTAGAGGCTTAGAAGAAACGAGAAAATCACTTTGCAAGCGATAGCAATTGCTGCGGCTCTGCTTATGCCCCCAAAATGCATGCATGCATTCGCCTGTCTCCGCAGCCACTAACCTCAAGCTCGAGTCTACGCAAGATAATAATAAAACAAAGCCTTCGTCTGAAGCACTGACCCTATAAACCAACAGCAGCAGCAGCAGAAGCAGCAGCAAGAGTAGCAGCAGCAGCAGCAGCAGCAGAAGCAAGGAGCACCAGCAGCACAAGCAGCAGCAGCAGCAGCAGCAGAAGGAGCAGCAGAAGGAGCAGCAGCACAAACACAAGAGGGGGACGTGAATAAAATCAACAGAGACAAACACTCTCCTAAACACAATGGCTGTTGCAGCAGAAACGGCAGCACCGGCAGCAGCAACAGCTGCTGCAGCAGCATCAGCACCATCATCATCATCAGCAGCAGCAACAGCACCAGCAGCACCAAGAGCACTAGCATCAGCATCAGCACCAAGAGCAGCAGCAGCAGCATCAGCCGCAGCAGCAGAACCAAGAGCAGCAGCATCAGCAACAACAGCAGCACCAGCAGCACCAAGAGCAGCAGCAGCAGCATCAGCATCAGCATCAGCATCAGCAGCAGCAGCAGCAGCAGCAGCAGCAGCAGCAGCATACCAAGTGATAGGAGCTGCATACGCATCAAGGTGAAGCATGCCTTTTCTTAAGTCGTAGGTGTACAGACAGCCGTCGAACGAAGCCACCACCAACTTATCCCCCAAATCAATCATTCTGAAATAACAAACAAATCAATCTACAAAATTAATATAATATATATATGTATATTCATATATAGATATAGATATATACATGTATATAGTATACACACACATATATATATATATATATATAAATATATATATATATATATGCATATAGAGAGAGTGGCAGACATATGCAGATCTACAGATATAAATGTACATGCATATAAATATATATAGATATAATATATACCTATCTATATACAGCCAGCAACAGCAGCAGCAGCAGCATTAGGAGCAGCAGCAGCAGCAGCATCATTATACTGAATAAAGCTGCTGCTAGAGATAAAGAGAGTGCTTACGCAGAGACAGTGTCTCTAGGCTCCTGAAGAATTTGAACAAAGTCAAATCTCCTCGCGTTGCTGCGAATATCAAAGAGGCGGACGGAGCCGTCTTCGCCGCCTATTGCTGCTATGTGATTCGCGTTGCTGCTGCTGCTGCTGCTGCTG
>NW_013549724.1:12755-21853 GCF_000499425.1 Eimeria acervulina
TGCGCAACAGGCAAGCGTGGATTGGCGCTGCAGCAAGAGCAAACAACAACAATAATTAATTAATTAATTAATTAATTAATTAATTAATTAATTAATTAATTAATGAGGCAGTTAGTGGTGTTATTAGGATCGCATGCGACGCGTAAATACCAAAGTGCTGCTGCTGCTGCTGCTGCTGCTGCTGCTGCTGCTGCTGCTGTTGCTGCTGTTAACTGTTTGTTGCTGTTTGTTCTCTGGTTTTGTTTGCATTTGTTCTGAATAAAAGCCACAAACCCCTAAACCATAAACCCTAAACCCTAAACCCTAAACCCTAAACAGGCAAACGCACAAGTCCGCGGAAACTGCCGCAGCGCCTCTCCGGTTGGAACATCCCACAGAATACCTGCAGCATTTTAATGAGGTGTACAGACACCCCAAACAGCAGCAACAGCAACATCAACAGCAGCAGCGGCAACAGCAGCAGCAACAGCAGCAGCAGCAGCAACAACAGCAATTTGTAAAGCCCCAAATGATGAATGCATGCAACGTGATAAATATATTGAAGGGATTTAATCTCTGAATTAAAATTCTGTGTGTTGTGTCTGAGGTGTATATTTATTTTTTGTTTTACTTGTTTTGTTGTTTATTTACTACTAATAAAAAAAATAATATAAACAAAACCAATAAATGAAATAAATAAAATAAAATAAAATTAAATTAAATTAAATTAAATTAAATTAAATATATACCTCTTTTATCTAAACCCCCAGAGAGAAAGAGATGCGTAGAGGAGTCGTCGGCCCCGATGCATGCAACTGCATCCGTGTGTTCTCCTAAAAGCAAAAATAAATAAATAAATTAAATAAATAAATAAATTAAATAAATAAATAAATAAATAAATATTGCTTTACAAAGAAGAAAGGCTGCAGGCTATAATAATTATTATTAAATAGGTTAATAATAATAGTTTATTCGAGATAATAATAATTATAACTATTATTAAATATAATAATAATTATTACTATTATTACTATTAAATATAATAATAATAAAAATTATTATTATTATTATATGGAGTGAAGAACGCAAAGACAGCGGCAGAGACAGCAGCAACATAATTAAAAAAAAATAAACAAAAACAAAAAGAAAAGGAGGCATCTACAAACGCAGAAGTATATCCAACAGAAAGATGAAAATAATTAAAAAATAAAAATTAATATCATTTCTTGAATGAACCCTCGACTCAACTTAAAGGCGTAGCAGCTTTCAGGTGTATGTACAGCTACGTATGCCCCAGACAATTATATTTCGATGTTTGCAGTCTTTTTATATGTGCTTGTGCATCTAAATAATAGATTAAAAACTTCAAAATAAAGTAAAGTGCTTGGAGAAGAAAGAGAAACACAAATAATAGGTATAATAACTCTTTTTACTGCAATATAATGCGCATACATATACATATATATTTAACATATATATGTACACCTAAATATATATATATATATATAACATATATACATATATATATCTAATATACCTAGATATTATATATATATATATATAATATAGACTAACCTGCGAATTCATGAAGTATGCCCAGTTGCGCGCCCAAGAGGTAAATGCGTTTATTTGATGCCCCCGCTAATAAATGATCTGAGTCACCGAAAAAGCGAAGACAATTAACTGAACTTGAGCCGCAATTGAAGGTGCGCATACACCTGAAACGTAGGAAACCCTCTCCTTCTTCTTCTTCTTCCTTTTCTTGTTTTTCGGCTGTTTTACGCCTCATTGTCTAGATATATGCACAAAGTCCCCTTTTTTATTCATAATAAAGAATATTTATTCAAAAAATTATGAAAAATAATGCAAATTTAGAGGAATCATGCAAAGACCTCTGCACGCCAACAGGGCTGCCGATACACCCCAACACATGATGAGAAAAGAAAGGAAAATTTGTAGAAATGAAATTTATTTCTTTCAAATTAATTGAATTTTATTGTAATTATTTGAAAAAGAAGAAAAACCGGCTGCTGTTTGTTGTCTTAGGTACACACTATGCCGTTCGTTAGTTGCAGTTGTATATTACATATCTTCTTAATTATTAGCGTTATTGATGTTTTAGTAAATGCAATTGCACATTATTTCCATCAAAATGATTTAAATAAATCAAATTATCCTCCTGAGAACCTCCTCTGCTTCGATACACAGCAACAGCAGCAGCAGCAGCAGCAGCAGCAGCAGCAACAGCAGCAACAGCAGCTGCTGCTGCTGCTGCAGTCAGGGGCCCCTCATAGAGGCGATCGCCTAAATAATAATAAAACGGGGCCCTTTGGGGCTTTATCTGTGAAGCAGCAAGAGTTGACGGTTTTGTTTTTATTGATTTGCATTGAAAATATGCATTTTTAATGTTTATTTTCTTTTTATATATTTGTGTATCTATTAAAGAGAGCGCTTTGTTTGTATATATGCGGAGGAGTGATAGCAGAACCTGGTGTACGTACACCTGAGGTTTTGACGGTTGTTTGTTTGTTTCTTTTGTGTTTATTCTTGGCTTTCTTCGCTTTATTATATTAATCTCTTTGCAGTATTTATTGAAAGACAGGCAGCTTGAGGTAAAAGTCTTAGGTGGGGCTTCATGCCCCTTACTGTTTATAAATGTGTTTATCTTTTTCTTTATCTCTTTTATATTTCATAGATAGATTCAAAATAACAATAAAAAAATAAATAATTTATATATAAAGGTGCTTTTTTTTCTTTGCTTTACCTCAATATCAGCAGCAAATTAACTCAGCAGCTTCTTTTGCAGCTCTTTGCGCGCAGTCTTTCGTTCATTTATCTTTCTTTTTATATCATTCTTGTTTAACTCTTTTAACAAAATGTCTCTAGAACAACTAATGGCCCTTGTGCCTCTCGAGGCAGCGATGACGCACAAAGAAAAAGGAAGAAAGTCGCGCTGGGAGAAATCAAAGAAAAGTGCAGACGGAAGTCGTTGGGGTAGCGAGACAGTCAGCACCTCCCTAAACACCCCAACACGCCTTCTAATATCATTCATGCATTAACGTCTTATTTATCCTGCTTCTCCTGCTGTTGCTGTTGTTGCTGTTGCTGCTGCTGCTGGTGCTGTGGTTGTTTTGCTGCTGCTGCTGTTGGTGTTTTGCTGCTGGTGTTGCTGCTGCTGTTTCTGGTCTTGCTGCTGCTGTTGCCGTTGCTGCTGTTGTTGTTGTGGTTGCTTCTGCTCGGCTGATGTTGCTGCTGCTGCTGTTGCTGCTGCTGCTTGTGCATCGGTTGCTTGTGGCTCCGTTGGGGCTTTGCAAGAGTTGCTGCATGCAGATCTCTTTGTCTGCTGCTTTATGTTAATAGCAGCAGCAGATGATGGGTTGGGTTGGTTGAAGTGCAGCAGCAGCAGATAGTGCTGCTCTCTCTCTCTCTGTCTCTATCTCTGTCTTTATTTCTTTGTTATTGCGTTAATCTGTGTGTGTATATAAGTTGATGATATGCAGTTTCATAGAGTTGTTTCTGCTTAGAGTGTAGCACAGGGAGGTGCGTATACAGCCGCGTGTTGCATGCAGGACAAGCCCTTTTTACCGCCTCCTTTTATCGACTTACCGATTGGAATGACGCCTCTTCAAGTCGACAGATTTCTAAGAGAACAGCGACTAGAAGAGTTATATAGAAAGCTGAACAACGGCATATTAGAGTTCTTTGATGCAGATATAAGGCCCCCTTCACCTCCCCCTGTCTACGATAAAAACGGGGGAAGAGTTAATACAAGAGATGTTCGAGTCCGCACTGCTATGCAGAATGAAGTTCAGCATCTATGCGAATTCATGGTCTCCAACTTAGAGGGCTTTACGCCGCCCCCGGACTTTAGACCTGCTAAAAAGATACGTAGAATTGAATTTCCACATGAAAAGGTATTTCATTTCTCACCTCCTTTGGCTTCTAATGCTGCTGCTCCTGCTCCTGCTCATACTGCTGCTATTGCTGCTGCAGCTCCTAATGCTGCTGATGCTACTAATGCTGCTGTTGCTGCTAGTGCTGCTGATGCTCCTAGTGCTGCTGTTGCTGCTAGTGCTGCTGTTGCTGCTAGTGCTGCTGTTGCTGCTAGTGCTGCTGCAGATGCTAATGCTGCTGTAGCTGCAAATGCTTCTGTGGCTGCTTTAGCTGCAAATGCTGCTGCAGCTGCAATTGCTGCTGCTGCTGCTGATGATAATGATTGTGTTGTTGTTTGTTGTGGTGGAGGAGGTGTCTGCGTTCTTGCTGATGGTGTTGCTGTCTTTTTTGCTGTTTTTCTTCTTGTTCTTACTCACGATGTTGATGGTGGTGGCGCTGCTGCTGTTACGGTGCTGCTGCTGCTGCTGTTCTTGCTGCTTTTGCTGATAATGCTGTTGCCATTGCTTTGTTGTTGCTGCTGTTGCTGCTGATGGTGATACTGGTTCTGTTGCTGCTGCTGTTGTCCTGGTTGCTGGTGCTGCTGCTGAGCTAATCATATATATATATATATATATATATGCTTGTTTCTTCAGTACCCTGACTACAACTTCATGGGTATTATCATCGGCCCTCGTGGCTGTAACCACAAACGGCTGGAGGCGGAGAGCGGATGTACGATATCTGTTCGAGGGAAAGGCACACAGGTGATGCATAATTGATTTCTCGTATTGTGCTGCTGCATGCATGCATGTATGCATGTATGCATGAGCATATACAGCGGAAAGAACGAATTAATTATGGTTGTAGCTGCTGTTGGTGGTGTGGAAATGCAGAAAGAAGGAAAGCGCGATCATCAGACTGATGAAGAAGCCAGCATGCCGATGCACGTTCATATCATGGGGGATACTGACGAGGCCGTTGAGGTAAATTGGGGTTAAAATAGCAGTTTTTTTCGGAATCTTTTGAATAAAAACAAATATTAGTGCATTGTGGATGGATTTATTTTTTAAAAATTCAATTTCATGCAGCTTTCCCCTGAAGATCGCACCCTTTTTTCCACACATTATTCACGTTTTCAGATTTCCGTTTCGTTGGGGTGTACGTACAGCGCGCTGTCGCCCTCGTGGAGCCTTTGCTCGATCCACTACATCCAGCACATGAAGAATTCAAAAGAAGAGGTCTTGAACAACTTGCGCTCGTTAATGGAGTTAACTATACAGACTTAGACCAAAGAAGATGCGCCATTTGCCAGGCACTTGGACATCTTGGTACGAATGTATATATATGTATATATATATATATATATAGTTGTATTTTATATATGATGCGTTTTTGTATAAATATGCATTATGCGTGATGTACAATGGAGAATATATACACTCTAAGGATGCTATAGATATGTGTAGGTTTCTGGGGTTCATGTGCCTGCATATATGTATAATCAATGCAATGTATATATATATATATATATATATATGTATGCATATATAGATATGCATTTATATTACATATGATATATATTATATAGTATATATTTATGTATGTGCACTTGAATAGTTCTGGCAGTTTTGTTTTATTGCGATAATATTTTTTCTCTTTTTCCTCTGCACCCCTTCACAATGACAGCAAATAAGACTTGTTTTTATCTGCTGCCTTCCTTTTGTTTGCGGTGTACGTACAGCTCATGAGTGCCCGGACAACCAAGAACTGCAGCCGTTCAAGAAGCCTGAAGTGGTGGGTATTTCGATAATAATTGACAGTATTTGTTTAGTGCTGCACGCGCAATATATTTAGTATCATACTCCATCTAATCTATTTACTAGAATGAAATATTATTGAGTGCAATATATAAACAATATATGTTGTACAGTATATATAAACTATTTATTTTTACAGCATTTATTATGTATATATATATATTATTTATTTATTATAGAACATTCAAACTCACGCCATTCTTTAAAGAGTTAGCAGCCCATATGCACAGTACCAAAACGAGGAAAAGAAACTCTTTTATTTTTATTAGATTTGATTTTGTATTTCGCGTTGTTATTTTTTTTCTTTTTGTCTTCACCTCAGCGCTGCGCTATCTGCGGTGATCTGGGGCATGTCACGATGGACTGCAAGATGCGGCGTACAGAGGGGGGGGGCCCCCCTGGGGGCCCTCATGCGGGCCCCCATGGAGGGGCCCATGGGGGGCCCCTTGGGGGCCCCCATGGGGGCCCTCGGCCTCCCCCGCCTCCACCTATGGGCGGACGACAGCCTTATCCTTATCGCGGGGGCCCTGACAATTACAGAATTGATATGGTGGGGTGTATACTCAGATATTTGCAAGTATTGTATGCATGCATGTGTTTGTTCTGTGCTTCGTAGACAGTTTGAGGTAGAAGGAAGTAGGGTTAAGTATTGCTGCAGATGTGTCATTTGGGTTGTATGTACACCTGAATTTGTCTTTTCAATCTGTTATCAACTTTAAACAAACTGCATTTTGCTGTTTAATTGATGTTTCCGTAGGAATATCGCCGCATGATGGATGAACTGAGCGGGGAGAAGTCAGGTTTAGGGGCCCTTGACGGCCCACGCCCTCAAGGGGGGGCCCCGGGGGCCCCTGGGGGCCCCCCTCATACAGGCAGCCCTGCAGGGGCTTCTCCTGCATCACAAGGTTACACTCCACCTCCAGGGATGTCTCCTTCAGGCCCTGATGGGCCGGGGGGGCCCCCAGGGAGCCGCCCGCCTCCGCCGCCAATTGTATTGACTCCAGGAAGGATGGGGGGCCCCATGGGGGGCCCTATGGGGGGCCCCATGGGAGGCCCTATGGGGGGCCCCATGGGGGGCCCTCCTCCTCATATGATGCAGATGAACGCGGGGGGCCCTCGGGGGCCTTGGGGTGGTGGCCCAGGGGGCCCAGCGGGCCCCGGGGGCCCCGGAGGGGGGGCCCCCCATCAGGGAATGGGGGGAGATATGCATTGGCCTGGGGGCCCCATGAGGCCTCCGCCTATGGGCATGATGCCTATGGGGGGCATGCCACCTGGTGAGACAGCAGCAGCAGAAGCAGCGGCAGCAGCAGCAGCAGCAGCAGCAGCACTAGCTGTTTTTGTAGGCTGCATTCTCTGTGTTTCGGGTGTCTGTTAGTGCTGCTCTATTTATATTTATTTTTATTTTTATTTTTATGTTTATATTTATATGTTGTTGCTGCTGCTGCTGTCTGCAGGAGGGATGCCCTGGCCAATGCAGCCCATGGGTAATTTTGCTTCTCCTAATCAACACTATGGAGGAGACAGAGGAATGCCTATGATGGGTATGCATGCACCGCCCCCTTCACCTGTGCATACACCCCAGCTGCAGCAGCAGCTGCAGCAGCTCTTGCTGCTGCTGCAGTAGTAGCTGTAGCAGCAGCTGCAGTAATAGCTGTAGCAGCCGCTGCAGCGTCTTTAGCTGTACAGACACCCCAGCCGCTGCAGCTTCTGCAGCTGCTGTAGCTTAAGCTGTATAGACACCCCAGCTGCAGGCTGTCTTCCTCTTAATGAGAATTTCACTCTTTTGAAGCTGCTGCCGTGCTGCTGTTCTGCTGCAGGTATGTGGGGAGGCCCCATGGGGCCCCCTATGGGGTATATGCCGGTACCGCCTGGGGCACAGTGGCCTGGGGGCCCCCCTCCAGTTGGTGGGGGCCCCATGCAGGGTGCCCCAGGGGGGGCCCCTGGGGGCCCCTCAGCGCCTGCTCCTGCTTTGCAAGGGGGCCCCTCACCTCCTTCTGCACCTCCTCCTTCTGCTCCTTCAATGCCCCCTCCGCCTGTGCCTGGCGGCAGCGCCAGTGCTGACCCCGACAGCATGGAGTGCGGCGACTGAGAGCAACAGATGGGGGCCCCTGGGGGCCCCTAAGGCCCTCTACTTGGGGCCTCTAGGGGCCTAAAGGGGCCCCTAAGGACCTCTAGGTTGTGGCTTGTAGGGGCCTAAAGGGGCCCCTAAGGACCCCTCTAGGTTGGGGCCTGTGGGGGCCCTTTGGGGGCCCCTTAGGACCTGTAGGGTGGGTTCTTCGGGAACCCGCAGGGGCCTCGGGGGCCCCTGGGGGGCCCTTTGGGGGCCCCTGGGGGTATCTTCTAGCGTTGGGGTTTGGTGTTGTTTGTTTGTCTTGGCGGTGCTGCTTGAGGGCGTTGAGTTGTGGTGTTGTAGACGGGGGAATTGCTGAGGTTGATATATATACATATATTTATATTATTTATTTATTCATATATATATGTATTTGTTATAGGTGTTGCTTGGTGTGTGGCCGGTGAAAGGCTGAACACGAACGCTGCATGCACGCGTACGTACACCCCAACGCCCTCCTCTTTCTTTTTTTCTTTTCTGCTTTTCTTAATCTAGATGTTGATGTGCCTCTCTCCTTGGACACATGCTGCTGCTTCTGCTGTTGCTGCTTCTGACGCTGCTGCTGCTGCTTCTGCTGCAACAGAAAAAAAACGGCAAAACTGCAGCAGCAGACGCCCCACCACAGCAGCAGCAGCAGCAACAGCAGCAGCAACAGCAGCAGCAACAGCAGCAGTTATAGGTTGCGTAGCGAAGGAAGACAGACAGATATTCAGGGTTTAAGGGTGCGGCATCAGCTGTCTAGGTGGCCCTTCTGGGCTGTACGTGGAGCTCACGTCAATCAGTGGGGCGTACAACTGATAGTATAATGTAATATAGTGTAATATAATATAGTATAATATAATGTAATATAATATAATGTAATACAATATTAGTACAATATAATGTAATATAATATTATTATAATATGTAATATCATATATTAATATAGTAGAATAGTACTCTCTAATAATATACTTCGTCAAGCAGTATACAAATAATAATATACTTTATATTATAAAATATAATGTTTGAGATATTATACCACTATTATTATTATTATTTTATTATTATTATAGATATAATGTATCACGGGTTGTTGAGGCGTAGGGCGTCGCTCTCAGGTGTACGTACACCTGATGAACAGAGACAGCCTCCCTTTTTGTCTTCTTTTTAAATTGTTTTTGCAGCAATACTATTGAACAAACAATTCTAGGTTTTCTGCATTTGTTTGCCCCTAAGGCGGAAACAATTCAATTAAAACGCAAATTTTTCACCCCAATATATCGTAGTTGTCATGCAATATATATATATATATATATATATATATATATATATATATA
>NW_013549723.1:0-7500 GCF_000499425.1 Eimeria acervulina
CGGTTTAGGGTTTAGGGTTTAGGGTTTAGGGTTTGTGATTAGGCCTTTAAGCCCTCGGGTAATATCTGCATTGGTGAAGGAAATTCATTTCCTTCCTTATCTTTCACTCTGTCTCTACAACAGACTCGCAGCCTCTGCAAGCCCGTAAACAAACCCTAAACCCTAAACCCTAAACCCTAAACCCTAAACCCTAAACCCTAAACCCTAAACCCTAATTAGTCAAATAAAACCGACGAGACGAAACAAACAACGCCAGAAAGAGAAGAAGAAAATACACTTTAGGAGATAAACACAACATGCATCGGAGGAAGGGATAACCCTAAACCCTAAACCCTAAACCCTAAACCCTAAACCCTAAACCCTAAACCCTTTGGTGGGAGTGTGAGGATGCAGAAATGATCTCTGCTCCTTTGAGACCGCCAAGCAGCCGGACGGATGCACCCCGAAGACTGTCAGTCAAAAACCCTAAACCCTAAACCCTAAACCCTAAACGGTGATGAAGGCATTGAAAGAAGAATGCAGGCAGAGAGACAAAGAGAGAGAGAGAGAGACATCAGATGGTTTGCATTAAAGAGGAGCGAATGAAGATAAACGAATACATCTGCTGCTGCTGCTGCTGCTGCTGTTGCTGCTGCTGCTGCTGCTGCGCAGGGAGGGATCGCTATGCTCGCTGAGGTGTATAGGCAGACACAAGAAGCATGCTTAAAAGTTTATAACTTCCCTCAGTACAGACTTGAAGCAGAGGCTGCAGAAATACTCAGCACCGCAAGCGTTGCCCCAGTCGGAGCCCTCTTCCATGTCGTTGTAAACCCTAAACCCTAAACCCTAAACCCTAAACCCTAAACCCTAAACCCTAAACCCTAAAATCCCAGAAACCCTAACCTCTGACCCGTCAATTGGAGCCCTCTTCAACATTTTCCTAAATCGTAAATACTACAGCCTAAACCCTAAACCCTATCCGCTGCTGCTGCTGCTGCTGTTGCTATTGCTGCTGCTGCTGCTGCTGCTGCTGCTGCTGCTGCAGAAGCGGCTGCTGCAGTGGCGTGATATTCGCGCTCGCATATCTGACGTCCCGAGGCATAAAATTTGTTCGAATGAATTCATCTTACAACGAGCTCTTGCAGTAAGACACAGCTAGCTAGCTAGCTAGCTAGCTAGCTAGCTAGCTGTATGGGTAGCTTGCTAGCTAGCTAGCTAGCTATGTGGCTAGGCACCTAGCTAGCTAGTCGCTAACCAACTAGTTAGCTAGCTAGCTAGCTATGTGGCTAGGCACCTAGCTAGCTAGTCGCTAACTAACTAGTTAGTTAGTTAGCTAGCTAGCTAACTAGCTAGCTAACTAGCTAGCCGGATAGGTAGCTAGCTGGTTGTAGTATAGAAGAGAAGAAGAATGTTGATGCGTATTTCGTTTTGTTGCACCAAGTTAATTGTTTGAACAGCGTGAAGTTTTTGTTGTTTTGTTTGCTGCGGAGACACCCTAACAGCCCTTGGGGTGTATAGACAGCCAGAAGAAAGCAAAAAATCAAATAGAGACAGTTGAAAGAGAGGAGACAGACAGAGGGATGCTGAGAGGGCATCTACGGTGTATAGGCAGCTTGTTTATTTGCTTGGGGTGTATAGGCAGCTTGTTTATTTGCTTGGGGTGTATAGGCAGCCCACCCGTGTGCGTGAGGTGCATATGCAGTTGGTTTGTCTGTACGTTGAGGTGTATATGCACTTAGTTATTTATATACATGTATATATATATATATGTATATATATATATATATTATACTCCACTTACTTAGTTAATTTGGGGTATATATATATATATGCATTTAATTAGTTAATGCGAGATATATATATAGTTTATATGTTAATTTGAGGTGTATATGCATATATATGTATATATATATATATATATAACAGTTTATATATATATAAACTATATATATAAATATATAAACAACAAATATAAATATATATATATATATATAAACATATAATTTTATTTGGGGTGTATGCGCAGGTGTGGGGTCCGATGCCGAGTGGAGAGGGGGACGACGAATTAAGCCGATTATCTTTTGAGTCTTTCTTTGAATTGTTGCTGCCTTCTTATCTACCTTTGGGGTGTATGTACACCCCGTGGGGAGGTTAGAAGAAGTATATTTATGCATATAAAGATATTATTTAGGTGTATAGGCATCTCAGTATATTATAATACTATTATATAAAGACATGCAGGTGTATAGATATCTCAATATATTATAATAAAATTTATAAACGCATGCAGGTGCGTATACACCACACAAACAAATTGTTTCTCTTTACTTTGGCTGTTATAATATTCAGAACCTCTTCTAACTCTTTATACACCTCAAATATATCTTTTATTTGCTCTAATATACACTCTGCATATTATATATACATATCATACCTTCCTATACACCCCAAACATAGTATATTATACCTCCCTATACACCCCAAATCTTACGAAAGACTGCTTAGGATCCATAAACCCTAAACCCTAAACCCTAAACCCTAAACCCTAGGGTTTAGGGTTTAGTGGAGAGGCTAGCTGCTAAACCCTAAAGACAAGGGTTTATAGACAACCGTGCGCAACATCCTAAGACCTAAGGAGAGAGGGACGGGAGACTGAAGAGACAGTTCGTGTCTCCTGTCTCCTCTTGTGTTCCTGCTGCTGCTGCTGCTGCTGCTGCTGCTGCTACTGGTTCTACTGCTGCTGCTGTTGATGCAGTTGCTGCTGCTGCTGCTGCAGTTGTCTCTATAGAAACACCTGTGCATGCAGAAAGAAAAATATTATAGATTATGTGCAGCCTTGTATGAACTGGGTTCAATCCAACTAAAACAGACCCCAAACCCTAAACCCTAAACCCTAAACCCTAAACCCTAAATCCTTCATCAGTGCACGGCAGTCGAGTAGCAGCAAATAAAATACCTAAAGGCAGAGAGTGCTGTGTTATCTTTTAGATTTATTTCTTACTAGTTTAAAGGTTTTTAGGGTTTAGGGTTTAGGGTTTAGGGTTTAGGGTTTTAAGGTTTTAAGGTTTGTGTGAAGTGTTTTGCTTTGTGCATGCTCCGACAGCGAGGCCCCAGGTTTGGGGCTGCGCCTGTTTATGAGGGTTTAGGGTTTAGGGTTTGTTTATAACTTCTTTTGAAGAGTGTATATATATATTTATGTTTGAGTTAATTTGTACTGAAGGGTTTAGGGTTTAGGGTTTAGGGTTTGCATGCGCGGCGTGCAGAGGTTTGTTGAGTTTTCTACCCAACGAGTGGGGTGTGGGTGTTGTTTCTTTTTCTTTCTTTTTACACCAAGGGTTTAGGGTTTAGGGTTTAGGGTTTAGGGTTTAGGGTTTAGGGTTTAGGGTTTAGGGTTTTTGAAGATGATAGGCAGTTCAACCCCTGGGGTTAACGCCGCATTTCGGGTGTATCTGGATCCTTCAGGCGTAGGGGGTTTTAGTGTTTTGTCTGTCTGTCATTTATTAAAAATAGAGACAGAAGTATTTGATTATTCTTTTTCTTTTGCTGCAGCAACATCCCCTTCAACCCCTCCTTTCTTGCTCTGTGCTGCTCCTGCTGCAGCAGCAGCTGCTTCTGCTGCTCCTGCTGCTGCTGCTGCTGCTGCTGCTGCTGCACCAGCAGCAGTAGGAGGCATATATCCAATTTGTTTTTATTTACTTGCAGCAAACAAACAACTCGCGAAAGAACTGCTGCCAGGCTGTCTTCCTCCTGAAGCAGCAGCAGCAGCAAAAGGAACAGCAGCAACAGCAGCAACAACAGCAGCAGCAGCAGCAGCAGCAGCAGAAGCTGCATATTGGAGGGAGCAGCAGTGGATAAACTTTGTTTTGTTTAAAGCTCAGCCTATCCTTTTAAGTGCTGACAGACATAAAATTTTGCGTCTGTTAGAAGAGCTCGATGCGCACTACGGTATAAACCCTAAACCCTAAACCCTAAACCCTAAACCCTAGCACTTACTCTACCTCTAAACCCTAAACCCTAAAATAAATCTTTCTTTCCTCTTCTTCTTCTTTTGCGACGCGCACCAAACTTCTTTTTTGTGTGCTACTGCTACTGCTGCTGCTGCTGCTGCTGTTGCTGCTGTTGCTGCTGCTGCTGCTGCAGGTGCAACAGAAGGAGAAGGATTGTCTGGGTTGGGCCCCTCACTGAGCGATTTGCTGCTTTTTGCTTCGCTTGTCTTTAGCGGTGTTTCTGTCTGTCAGCTTTTATCTTCAGTGTTTGCTGCTGACTTCCCACATCTAGGTAGTGCTGCAGCAGCAACTCATCAACGATTTGCTGCTGCTTTTGCTGCAGCAGCAGCAGCAGTCCCTCCCCCAGAAGGCCCCATGCTGCTAACTCGTCGCTGTCTATCTGCCTGCACAGCAGCAGCAGCAGCAACTGCTGCATCAGCAGCAGCAGCAGAAGCAGCAGCACAAGCAGCAGCAAAAGTCGCACCATCATCATTAACAGCAGCATCATCATCATCATCAGCAGCAGCAACAACAGCAGCAATAGGAGCCCCTTATTATATAACAACAGCAATAGCTTATACTAACGGCTCTCCTCATATAGGGCATGCATATGAGTATATAATAGCAGATTGTTTAGCGCGTTATAATAGATTAGCCGGATTAAAAGTATTATTTTGTACAGGAAGCGACGAACATGGTCTAAAAATAGCAGAGACAGCAGAGAAACGGGGTGTATCGGCACAGGAGTTTGTAGATAAAGTACAAGAAGAGTTTGTAGAGTTATTAAAGAAGTTAAATATAACAAATGATATATTTATTAGGACATCTAGCAGCAAACATAAACAAGTATGCACTTGGCTGTGGACTAGATGTGCTGCTAAAGGTGATATCTATCGCAGCAATTATAAGGGCTGGTACAACGTCAAAGAAGAGACCTTCGTCACCGATAAAGAAGCTCTTCTGCTCAACTTCGTTGACCCTACTACTCAACAGCCTCTCGTCCAAATGCAAGAAGAAAGCTACTTCTTCAGGATGAGCAAGTAATATAATCTATTATAATATAATATTATATTATATATGTTATGTTATATACATATATATATTATATATATTATATTATGTTTTATATTATGTTATGTTGTGTTATTTTATATATTATTATATTATATGTTATAATTATATACTATTATATAATATGCATATTACTGTATATACATAAATATGTGAATAAGTATGTTAATATATATATATATATATAAACTAATTATATATATATATATATATAAATATATAAACTAATTATATAAATATATATATATATATATATTTGTATAATACAATTACTATAAAGGATATGAGTTATTTGGGTGTCTCTTTCCCTCAACCCGTAAACCCTAAACCCTAAACCCTAAACCCTAAACCCTAGAGCATTTGGATTTGTGTGTTTGAATTGTGTGAGCAGATATCAAGATCGTTTAATAGAGCATATAAATAAACATCCTGAGTTTATAGGGCCGGCAGAGAAACGAAGAGAAATATTAAAGAGGTTACAGGAGCCTCTTCAAGATTTAAGTTGCTCTAGATCTACGTTTAGCTGGGGTGTACGGGTACCTGGAGACGAAAAGCATGTTATGTATGTCTGGTTCGATGCGCTAGCGAACTACTTAACAGGCAAGCCCTTATTCTTCCTCCTCCTGCTGCTTGTGCTGCTGCTGCTGCTGCTGCTGCTGCTTGTGCTGCTGCTGCTTGTGCTGTTGTTGCTGTTGCTTGTGCTGTTGCTTGTGCTGCTTGTGCTGCTGCTGCTCGTGCTGCTGTTGCTTGTGCTGTTGCTTGTGCTGCTGCTGCTGTTGCTGCACACTGATTGATGCGTATATCTATAAATGTATATTTTTGTATACAGATATATATATATATATATATACATATATACATATATACATATATATATATGTATCTATATATATATACATATATATACATATATATATATAATATACCTATATATACCTCTATACATATATATACACATATATCCATATATTTATATACTATATATATAATATATATATAAATATATATATATATATTATATACATGTATATATATATGTATGTATATGTGTTTAGGTTTATCACCGAGTATAGAAGGAGAAGAGTTGCGGTTTGACTCTTCGATGTTTAGTCGTTGCATTCACATAATCGGAAAAGATATAATATGGTTTCATTGTGTGATATGGCCGTGTATATTAATGTCAGCAGGTGTTTGTTTACCTTCTCGGGTGTATGCGCACGGCTTTATATTAAGCGGTACAGGAGATAAGATGAGTAAAAGCCTAGGAAATGTTATATCGCCTGCATGTGCTTTAAATACTCTCGATGCAGATACACTCCGATTCTTCTTCTTAAAAGAAGCACCAAACGGACATGATTTAAGGTTTAGTTTATCTGCTGCTGTACAAATGCATAACACAGATCTTGTTAATACTATCGGAAATCTACTTCAAAGGTTATTAGGCTTAATTCACAAGTTCTGTGCGGGGTGTATTCCTGCTAAAAGAGACGAAAATAAACAGTCTATACATCCTATATCTCCGCCGTTTGTTTTGCTTCATCTTCATGCTGCTGTTGCTGCTGCCTTCAATAATCTGTCTCCTAGAGATGCTCTTACTCATATCATGACAGCTGTACGTGCAGTTAATAAATATCTTACTGATGCTGCACCTTGGTCTTGTGAAGATGTTAACAAAAGAAATGAAGATATTCGTCTGTGTTTAGAGTGTATGTACATCTTAGCACACTTCTTATCACCCTTTTTACCTACAGCTATGGACAAACTTTTTAATAAGTTACATACACCTCCTAAATATATTTATCAGCTCTCTCATTTCTATGAAAACCTTCAGCCCGGCACCCCTGTAGATCCTCCTGACACTGTACTTTTTGAGCTATTACCTATGCCTCAAGACCACCAGCAGCAGCAGCAGCAGCAGCAGCAGCAGCAGCAGAAGCAGCAGCAGCAAAAACAAAAGGGGCACAAACAAAAGGGACAGCAGCAGCAAAATACACACCAAGAAAAACAGCAGCAACAAGGAGTTCCTGCTGCATGAACACCGTCTCGTCAGCAGCAGCAACTGCAGCAGCTGCAGCAGCAGCAACAGCAGCAACAGCAGCAGCAGCAACAGCAACAGCAGCAGCAGCAGCAATGGGTTTGTATGAGGCTTGTTTTATAGCGACGTCGCGGGAGGAAGCCCTAAGCAGCATACAAACATCAAATGCCTGCTGCTCCTGCTGCACTTGCTGCTGCTGCAGCAGCAGTTGATGCTGCGCCTGCTGCTGCTGCACCTGCTACCAGCCGCTGATGCTGCAGCAAATGATGCTGCTGCATCCTCTTTTCAGAAACCTGTTTGTGGGGGGCTTAAATACTAGGGGTTTATGGGCTGTGGCTTAGGGTTTAGGGTTTAGGGTGTAGGGTTTGAGAGGCAGGAGTCGTTTCTGCTTCCTCTAGGTTTATGCGCATAATATTTAGGGTTTATGTC
>NW_013549723.1:12500-20223 GCF_000499425.1 Eimeria acervulina
CTGCAACTTCGCCCTTGAAGCACCCATGCGGATGGCCCTGCAGCAGCAGCTGCTGCTGCAGCAAAAGCTGCAGCAGCACAGCGAGGCGCTGCTTAATGCGTTGCTGCCTACGGCAGAGGAGGCAGCAGCAGCAGCAGAAGCAGCAGCAGCAGCAGCAGCAGCAGTTGGCAGCAAGCTTGACCTGCTTACAAACTTAACGAAAAACCAGCAGATAAGAAAGGATATCTGCAGCAGCAAAGCAGCAGCACATCAGCTCTCTCTGCTGCTGCATGCGTTGACCAGCAGCAGCAGCAGCAACAAGCAGCAGCAGCGCAGCACAGGAAAGCAGGGAGCAGCAACAGCAGCAGCAGCTCGGTTGCCGCTGCTGCTGCTGCAGTTCATGGCGCCGGGGCACCAAAGGCTGCTGCTGCTGAACCAGTTGTTTGGTTTGCTGCTAAACCTCAGCACAGATGCTGCTGCTGCTGCTGCTGCCGCTGCTGCTGCACCAGCAGCAGCAGCTGCTGCTGTCTCGTTTGTGAATGGCTTGTGTCTCTCTGATGTCGCTCTTGCTGCTGCTGCTGCTGTTGCAGCTACGCAGACGATAGCAGCAGCAGCAAAAGCCAACGTGGACTGCAGTGCAGCAGCAGCAGCAGCAGCTCCGCAGCTTCTCGCGCGTTCTCTCGCTGTTGCAGTTCGCATGCTCCAGCAGCAGCAGCAGCAGCAGCAGCAGCAAGTGAAATCAGTACAAGACTTTTCTGCTGCTGTCCTGCAGGTTGAAGCAGCAGCAATAGCAGTCTTGAGAGACGCTGTGAAGTGTGGCTGTTGGAGTGCAGCAGCAGCTGCTGCAATTCGATTGCTTTCCGTCTCAGCCCAGCAGCAGCAGCTGCTGCAGAGAGCAGCAGCAGCAGCAGCAGCAGCAGCAAACGCTGCAGCAGAAGCTGGCGGTGCAGCAGCAGTCTCATCTAAACCTGCTGCACCGACGGAGCCTCAGCTGCTGCTCGCCGACCTGCTGCCGCTGCTGCAGCGCCTCTTGCTGCTGCTTATTTCAAAGGGGCGCAGCGCAACAGCAGCAACAGCAGCAGCAGCAGCAGCAGCAGCAGGGGAGGCCGAATCCTCAGCAGATATCTTCAGCTCTTTAGGCAATGCTCTGGTGCTGCTGACATGTATATTGCGTGCTGCGCAGCAGCAGCAGCAGAAGCAGCAGCAACAGCAGCAGCAAGAACAGCAGGAGGGTAGCGGGTTGGCGCCTTTGCTGCAGGCAGCAGCAGAAGCTCTAGATTTTGAGCAGCAGCAGCAGGTGCAGCGCAACGCAGCGATCTGCATTGCAACAGCGGTGCAGCAGTCTGAGGTGTATAGGCAGCTCTTGTGGCGTCAGCCCCTCATCAGCAAAGTAATGTCTTGTGCAAAGCACGGGTTCTCCTCAAGATCTGCATAGATGGCTAGCTAGCTAGCCATCGCTAGCTAGCTAGCTAGCTAGCTTGCTAGCTAGCTAGGTTGCTAGCTAGCTAGCTAGCTTGCTAGGCATGACAAGCTAGCTAGCTGGCTATCGATGGTTAGCTAGCTAGTTAGCTAGTTGGCTAGTTGGGTAGCTAGCCAGCTCTTGATGCGGCGGTTAGCTAGCTAGCTAATATTGACGCGATGATTAAATGTCTTGTTAGCTGCATAACTAGCTGGCTAACTGGATGGGTAGCTAGCTGTCTAGCTAGCTGCCTAGCTAGCTGTCTAGCTAGTTGTCTAGCTAGCTAGACAGCTAGGTGAGGTGGTTAGCTGGCTAGCTGGCTAGCTACCCAAACGCCTAGCTAGCCAGCAATGAACAGACACGATAACCAAGCCCTGCTAAGCTAGCCACCTTAGGAATACCCGCTAGCTAGCTAGCTGAGCTGGCTAGCTAGCTAGCTAGCTAGCTAGCTAGCTAGCTGCACTTGCTGGGCATATGAATACCAGTGTTTTATGAAGTGTTTTAACTCTCTATCTTTTTTATCAGAGAAGATGCATTATAATCTGTCTGTCTTATTTATTTATTTATTTAAGGGGATACAAAGGCTGAGTTCTACATAAATAAATATTTTAAAGAAAATATATTAATTGTCTCTTCTTATGAAAAGACACTGCAGGTAACCCTAAACCCTAAACCCTAAACCCTAAACCCTAAACCCTAGCTGGTGGTTAGCTGCAGAGAAAGAAAGTAAAGTCTCTGCTATTAATGAGGGGTATTAAGACAAGACAAAGACACAATAATAAGAAAAAATATTAAGTATATTCGGGTGTATAGGGAGCAGAAGCAGCGCATGCAGCTGATAAATAATAAATACAAACAAATGTATTAATAATAATATAACAAATTAATAAATAAAAGAAAAGAAGAAAAAATTAATAGAACATCTCATGCATGCGTTTGCATACATCTTGGGGCTTTCGCAGCATAACCTCTGCAGGGATAAAAATAAATAAAATAAATAAAATAATGATGAAATAACAATAAAAAAATAAATAAAATAAAATATATTTAATATATTTTTAAATATAATTGTTAAAGAAAAGCATTTACCTCAGACAGCGCTATTAACCTTCTTATTTTATTGCGATCATCTTCGCGTCTTTCTGTTCATTTTCTTCGTTTTGTTTGTTTATTTCTCGATTTTATTAATTCATATATTTAAATTTAATTTCTTTAAAACTCTTTTTCTTGATTTTCTCTTCTTAATACCCACCTCTCTCTTCTTCCTGAGCTGCCTAGACACCCCGTGCTGCTACAACCTTTCAGCTTCCTCTCCCCCCGCTGCTGCTGCTGCTGCTGCTGCTGCTCAATGGGTTCTTCAGGCGTACATACGTGGAATTTCTCTCTGCCGGGGGCCCCGGGGGCCCCGGGGGCCCCCTACGAGGGAGTTGAGTCGCCACCTGGTTTTGAGTTTGTTTCAGAAGGTTTACAGCTTGAGAAAGAGTATTTTGCGTCTCTTAGAGAGCAGCAGCAGCAGCAGCAGCAACAGCAGCAGCAACAGCAGCAGCGTGGTGTTGAAGGTCAATCTGTAGGTGGTGCTTCAGCTGGAGGGGGTTTAAGTTCTTCGTGTGTATCACCGTCTTCATCATCATCAGCAGCAGCAACAGCAGCAGCAGCAGCAGCAACAGCAGGAGCACCAACAGCAGCAGCAGCACAGCCTTCTCCTGAAGCTGTAGCATTGCTGCAGCGCAAGCTGTGGGAGGCAGCAATAGCCCCAGCGAAGTCTTTTCTTATGAATTTGTTTATGCTGTACATGGGCGGCAGCAGCGGGTTGTTCGGAGTACTAGTTGTAGTGTATGCATTACATTCATGCGTAAAGACATTATTAAGCATGCCGCTTCATTTTGATCAGTTTTCAAAGGTTAAAGAAATAAGGTTTGTTGCTGCAGCCAAGTGTATATACACCTCTATTTGTATTGCTTTCTTTCTTTATCTCTTCTACCATGCTTCAGACATCGGTGCATTACCTCTTAACTCGGGTGATTATATACAGCTTATACCGCAAACCCTTGTTTCTTCACGTGCAACACCAGCCAAACTCTACTAAACCCTAAACCCTAAACCCTCATACACTCCTGCTCCTTCTGCTGCTGCTTCTGCTTCTGCTGCAGCAGAAGCAGCAGCAGCAGCAGCAGCAGAAGCAGCCGCAGCAGAAGCAGAAGCAGCAAGATGCAAAATGCGTGAGGGTTTAGGGTTTTAGGGGTATAATTAAACCCAACAGTAAAACCCTCAAGGGTTTTCTTCTTGGGGTTTTGAGCCCTAAACCCTAAACCCTAAACCCTAAACCCTCGTGCGTTTCTTTAATGGATTAATTATTTATTAATAATATATTATTATATTTTTGTTTCTTTGTCGCTGTACGCTCCTTTAGTAGCTGGCGAGATGCCTTAGGGTTTAGGGTTTAGGGTTTTTATTTATTTATTCATTTTTTTTATTTATATTTATTTATTTATTCTTCTGCTGCATCTTCTCTTTCTTTGTTTGTCCCTCTGTCTCGCTCTTCTCTCTTTATTTGTCTCTCTGTCTCTTTCTTATAATATATATATATATATATACATATATATATATTATATATATATATATTCATCGCTTTCTCTCTCTCTCTCTCTATACATATATATATATATATATTTGTTTATAGCTGTAAATATCTTTATAAACATATATATATATATATATATTTATATATTATTATATATTTGTACATATTAAAATAATAATTAGAGTATTTATATTTATATTTATTTTATTATTATCTGCGTCATAAAATAAAAAAAATAAGCAGAAAAATGAGTCAGTGAATTCGGAGCCCCTTAGAACAATCGGCGGTTTAGGGTTTACGCTAGGGTTTAGGGTTTAGGGTTTAGGGTTTGCATTAGGGTTTAGGGTTTAGGGTTTAGGAAACCCCTCCTGTTAGACGGCAAAGCCAGGGATGGTTCAAAGCCTCTGCAGCAGTAATTCGCTCTTCAGGATCTTCAGCGCACATCTGAGCACCAACAAACCCTAAACCCTAAACCCTAAACCCCAAACCCTAATTCGTAAACCCCAAACCCTAAACCGTAAACCCTAAACCCTAAACCCTAAATCCCAAACCCTAAGCACTCAAACCGAAACCCTAAACCCTAAACCCCCTATTCTGGAGCGCGAATACTAAACCCTAATAAACCCCCTATTCTGGAGCGCGAATACTAAACCCTAAACCCTTAACCCTCAAACCCTAAACCCTAAACCCCGAAGTGTAAGCAATAAACCCCAAACCCTTTACCTCTGCACTGCTACTCTTGCAGTCTTAGGGTTTAGGGTTTAGGTAAGGGACGCATGATATATATAACTATATATATATATATATATTATTTACATTGTATAATATGTCTCAGATAGAGACAGACAGAGAGAGACAGAGAGAGACAGAGACAGGGAGAGACAGAGAGAGACAGAGACAGAGGCAGACATAGACAGATATATATATATATACATATATACATATATATTTAGAAAATAAACAAACAATTTACTATAAAAACGTATGCATATAAAGGGGACATCTTGGGGCTTTGTTTGCATGCACTGCATGCAGACCTTCTTAATCAAATCTTGTGCGTCTCCAGCGATATGCGGCTCAAACACAAACTGTAACCGCTGCTGCTGCTGCTGCTGCTGCTGCTGCTGTTGCTGCTGCTCCAGCTCCAGCTCCCGTTCCCATTGCTGCTGCCTCCCTTGCTGCTGCTGCTGCTGCTGCTGCTGCTGCTGCTGCTGCTGCTGCTGCTGCTGTGTGGGGTGACTTCCTTTTAGAGACTCCCAGAGACAGAGGCCGAGGCTGTAGATATCGGCCCCTCTGTCGTGGCTCTCCCCGTAAAACTCCGGGGCCAAATCTGCACACAAACCCTAAACCCTAAACCCTAAACCCTAAACCACAAACCCTAAACCCTAAACCACATACCCTAAACTGGAAATCCTAAGCCTTAAACCCTAAACTCTTAATCCTAAACAGCACAAACCCTAAACCGCAAAAAACCCTAGACCCTAAACCCTAAACCCTAAACCTTAAACCACAAACCCTAAACCACAAACCCTAAACTGCACATCCTAAGCCCTAAACCCTAAACTCTAAATCCTAAACAGCAAAAACCCTAAACCGCAAAAAACCCTAAACCACAAGCCCTAAACCCTAAACCCTAAACCCTAAACCCTAAACCCCAATCCTCACAAGATAGAGTGCCGCAGAAGGTCTGGCGTTTCTCTCGGCCCCCCACCGATGAACAAAACCCGAAATCCCCGAGGAGGGCTTTATAAGAAGCTGAAGACAACAACAACAAACAATTTGCTGCCTCCTTTTGTGTCTCTCACTTTGTCTCTCTGTCTCTTTATCTGTCTCTTTATCGGTCTGTCTATCTCTCTATCTCTTTATCTGTCTCTTTGTCTCTCTATCTTTTCATCTGTCTCTTTATCTGTCTCTTTATCTGTCTCTTTATCTGTCTCTTTATCTTTATCTGTCTCTTTATCTGTCTGTCTCTTTATCTGTCTCTTTGTCTGTCTCTTTATTTGTCTCATTGTTTGTCTCTTTATTTATTTGTCTGTCTTTCTCTGTGTTTTCGTCTGTCTCCTTTGCTGTCTCCTTATTTATTGACGGTTATATCGAAACCCTAAACCCTAAACCCTAAACTCAGGACGAAAACAGACAGTGTGCAGGAGCAGCAGCAGCAGCAGCTCCTGCTGCTGCTCCTGCTGCTGCTTTTGCTGCTTCTGCTACTGCCTCTGCTGCTACTGCTACTGCCATTGCTTCTCCTGCTGCTGCTGCTGCTGCTGCTGCTGCTGCTGCAAGAGGTGCTTCGAGCAGACCAGAGGGGCCGTCGCTGTGCAGGAAGATATTCTCAGGCTTGACATCTGCACGCACAAACCCTAAACCCTAAACCCTAAACCCTAAACCCTAAACCCTAGACACTCGATCCTTGCCCTTGTCCAACACTCCCACAGAAGGCTTCAGTAGGGTTTAGGGCCTGCCCGCATTAGGGTTTAGGGTTTAGGGTTTATTACCGCGGTGTATGATGTTATTAGCGTGAAGATGAGCCAAGGCGGAGATAATCTGTTTTATATACTGCAGGACCCGAACAAAACCCTAAACCCTAAACCCTAAACCACAACCTTTGCACGCACAGGTTTGCCGCTGCTGCTGCTGCTGTTGCTGTTGTTGGTGCTGCTGCTATGATGCTGCTGGTGCTGTGATACAGTAATACTGCTGCTGCTCCTGCTGCTGTGGTGGTGATGGTGCAGCAGCAGCAGCAGCAGCAGCAGCAGCAGCTAAAAAGCCTCACAGTAGCAGCTTCTTCTTCGCTTAATGGGCCTCCGGCGTCTCTGCATAAAAGATAGAAAAAGAGATAAAAAGACAGAGAAGGTTTATTACTTATTTTGTTGCCTCTGGCTCTGCTCATATAACCCCTAAACCCTAAACCCTAAACCCTAAACCCTAAACCCTAAACCCTCACCTCAAGCGGTGTCTCAGCGTTCCTCTATTTGCATACTGGAGAACAAACACTAAATTGTCTTCGTCTTCAAAAGACCCCAAAAAGCGAATGATATTCGGGTGTCTGTACACCTCAGCAACACCCTAAACCCTAAACCCTAAACCCTAAACCCTAAACCCTGAAGTCTAAATCTGGAATAAAGAGCAGCAACCGCCGGTTTGTTCAATGAGGGTTTACGGTGTGAAGGGATATTAGGGTTTAGGGTTTAAGGATGGATTAGGGTGTAGGGTTAGGATACGAATTAGGGTTTAGGGTTTGGAGACAAATTAGGGTTTAGGGTTTGTGAGGACCTGATGGCTGCGTGTATAGCCCTTTCTCTTCGTATTTGTTTTTTCATCCCAAGAGAAGAGACGACAGATTTACGCAATATTTTAAGAGAGACATAAGCTTTATCTAAACCCTCTTCTTGAAGCAGCTGCTCTTGAAGGGGCCCCGCAACGCACCGAGCCAGCACCACTTCGCTCGTGCTGCAGCAGCAGCAGCAGCAGCAACAGCAGCAGCAACAGCAACAACAGTAATGGTAGCAGCAGCGGTTGGACTCCCACAGCAGCAGCAGAAGCAGCAGAAGCACAAACAGCAATCTCTCGCCCCAGCTGTCTCTGTCTCTTCATTGTCTGTCTGTCTGCCTGTCTGTCTCTCTCTCTCTCTCTCTCTCTCTCTGTCTCTCTCTTTATTAATCTCTCTCTCTCTCTCTCTCTCTCTCTCTCTCTCTCTCTCTCTCTCT
>NW_013549723.1:20323-20962 GCF_000499425.1 Eimeria acervulina
GATATATATATATATATATATTTATTTATTAATCTCTCTCTATTTATCTCTGTCTTCACACATTTTAAATTGTTTGTCTGTCTTTTTTTGTTTTTGTTTGTCTCCGTTTTATTTTGCTGTCTCCTTTGTCGGTGTTTATCTTCGTTGTATATTTGTTGTCTGTCTATGTGATTATATTTATATTTATATTTATAATTATTTATTTATTTGTATTTATTTTATTTATTTATCTATATTTCTTCTTATTAATATCTATATCTTTTAATATATATTTATATATATATATCGATTTGTATATATTTATTTCTATTTACATTTACATTTACATTTATTTATTAATCTATATCTATATCTATACCTATTTATATTTATTTATTTATATTTATTTATATTTATTTATTTATTTTTATTTGTTTATTTTTATTTGTTTATTTATTTTTATTTGTTTACCGGCCACGCCCTAAGACGACTTCGGTGAATTCAAAATCCGCAGCCAGCAAAAACTTCCTAACCTCAGCAGACACCTGAATATATTAAATAAATAAATAAATATAAATAGATATAAATAAATAAATAAATAAATAAATAAATAAATAAATATAATTATAAATATAAATGTAAATAAACAGATAAATGTAA
>NW_013549722.1:0-9599 GCF_000499425.1 Eimeria acervulina
TATATATATATATATATATATATATATATATATATATATATATGAGCAATGTGAACAGCCCTCAACGCCGTGACAGAAGATACTACAAAGCAACAAAATTAAAATAAAGCAAAGAAATAAGGATTAATATTTATAAAAGTATAAAAAACATCATAATAATATTCATCTCTATTAAGAAAAGAAATAAAAAGATAAATATAGCGAATAACAGCACCCCCTTAATAACTACGAGGTGTACATACACCGTAAGAAACCCCTTTAAACCCTTAAAACCCTTTTAACCCTTTTAAAACCCTTTCATTTATTTTATTTTACCTTATTCCCCACTAAGACAATAGGTATATTCTCGCAAACCCGCACAATGTCTCTATGCCAGTTTGGGATGTTCCTGTAAGTAATTCGGCTGGTTACATCGAACATCATTATTGCGCATTGTCCCTGATAAACAAACAAACAAAAATATATAAATTAAATTAAATTAATTAAATTAAATTAAATTAATTGAAAGCAATTGAAAGAAACAGCGAAAGGATAAACAAATAAAATAAAAACGAGCATTCAAACGATAAAGAAGACTGCAATACCAACAGCAGCTGCTGCTGCAGCAGCAACAGCAGTTGCTGCAGCAGCAATTGCTGCAGAAGCAGCAGCAATTGCTGCAGCAGCTGCTCCAATTGCTGCTACCGCCCTCACACCCAACAACAAATGGAATCCGCATGCAACCGAAAAACAACAACCCTAAACCCTAAACCCTAAGCCTTATGCCTACCCCTCTAAAAGCCTCAAACCCTAAACCATACATACACCCTCTAAACCCTAAACCACATATACACCCTCTAAACCCTAAACCCTAAACCCTAAACCCTATAATATCCACCTCGTAACCCCCCGAATTACTACTACTATACTAAACCCTAAACCCTAAACCCTAAACCCTAGCCTACCTTGATATAATACCCATCTCTTAAGCCTCCGAATTTTTCTTGTCCTGCTGTATCCCAGACATTAAAAACAATTGGACCGAAGTTTGTAGAAAAACGCAGCGGTCGAACCTCCACGCCTAAGGTGGGTATATACTTCTTCTCGAATTCACCTGCATGCAAACCCTAAACCCTAAACCCTAAACCCTAAACCCTAAACCCTAGACCCTAGATTTAATTAGAATAGTCATCTATATTCAAAGATGTGTTATATATATATATATAGATATATTGTACTACTAATTATATACAAAGTAAAAAGAGAAGAAAAGAGGATAACAGAGACGAAGCACAATTTGAGAGAAAAAAACAAAGAAAAGCAGTGAAGTTCTCTTCTGCATGCACAATTAAATAAATAACACACATAATATATATAATATATAGATATATAAGTATAAACACATATATATATTTATATAACAAGACAAAGAAACTCCTAATGCTCTCTGTGCATGCAAAGCAAAAAAATATATAAAATGGGGGCAGCAACAACAAAGCGAAGAAGAGAAGAACCACCTGTTTTATTTATTTACTTGCATTATATAATTATATATATTTAAATATATATGTGTATATATATATATCTACTACATGCACATCTACTATATATATTATGTTATCTATATATAAAGCGGCTACCCAATAATACAAAGGAGCCGTCATGCATAAATATACATACATATTGAATACTTCTAAATATTATATATCTATTATAATATATATATATATATATATATATGTATACATATATATATATATACATGCATATATATATATATGCGTTATATATGTATTATATACACAGGTGGGAGAGCAGCACAGCAGCAGCACAACTGCTGCGAAACCTCTTCGCTGTTAAACGCTGTTTACGCTCAATAGAAACCCTAAACCCTAAACCCTAAACCCTAGAACCTAATGCTTAAGAAACAGGTACAACAAGCATTGCACCGCATGCATGCAGCTGAACTACTGCAGCAGAAGCAGAAGCAGCAGCAGACGCTGCTGCTTCTGCTGCAGCAGACATGGTGAATAAAGATGCAGCAGGAAGGAGGAGATAAAGAAAAAAGAACAAGAAGAAGCAGCAACAATATCTTCTTTGTTGCTGTTTATACACCACGTAAATGCTGCAGGCAGCAGCAACGAACGAAGAAGAGACAGAAAGGGGGGTGAGGAGACACCCGGATGCCCCCATCAGCAGCAAATAAGAAAAACAAAGAAAAAAACATAAACAAGAATAAACAAAACAAAGAAACCCTAGACGCCCCACAGATGCATCTGCTGCAGCAGCAGCAGCAGATTAGCGCGAGGAAGAAAGGGTTTTACTGGTTTTGTTTTACATGCGCTTCTCCTCTCCTAAATAAATATAAAAAAAGATAAAATACCCTTCTTCTTAAACATTAACAATCAGTACTTACCCGTTAGATGCCTCTTCACCAGCGTTGTCTTCCCAACGCCCCCATCTCCCACCAAAATCAGTTTAAACTCGGGGGCCTGATCCGTCATTTTAGGGTTTAGGGTTTAGGGTTTACGGTTTAGGGTTTAGAGTTTCTGCAAACCGTGTTTCTACTGCTAAAGCCCCAAACAAACAAACAAATCCAAACCAACGCATGAACAGAACAAGTCGCAGCCGCCGCTGCTACTGCTGCTGCTGCTGCTGCTGCTGCTGCAGCTTGCTGCTGCTGCTGCTGCTGCTGCTGCTTTACGGTGTGATTACGGGTTTCATTGCTTACTAGCGCCTCCTTCTGCTCCTTTTAAATTAATTTTATTACTTTTATTGTATTAATTAAACATTTAAAATATATTTTTTCTCCTTCTTTCAATATTATGCACGCTTTCAACCACTGAGACACACTTGGGGCCCTCACTCCACCCTCTACACTCGGGTGTACGTACACCCCAGCCGCTGCTGCTGCCGCTGCTGCTGCTGCAGCACAGCAGCAGCAGCGCTGTTGTTTACTGGTGTTTGTTTTCTGTGTCTTATGTGATGATAAGATGTCTTTAATATATTAATTAGTATTTACTTTTTTATTTATGTATCTACAGTGCCTTATGAGCTCTAGAAGAAGATATTTAAATGCTGTGCTCCTCTGCTAAACCCCGTACAAGACTATGCTGCTGCTGCTTGTATATATATGTGTTGCATATTTATAGTACATTTATATACATATTAAATAGCATATTAAATATATAATATGTAATATATTTTTATTTGTTTTGTTCAGCTATTTACCTGAGGTGTATGTGCAGCTCCGTCTTGCAGTCTTACTGCAAATGTGTTACAATTTAATATGAACTGTACATAAAAAAATATAAATAGTAATATATATCTGTAATGTACATTATCTTGTTACACACTGCAAATACGAAAACTATAAACAATAATATTTAATTTATTGAAAGTACTTGTACTGTGCATTGTACGTATACGCACATATATATATGTATATATATATTGTATATATATGTATATATATATCTATATATATATTATATATATGTATACCCGTATGTTAAAAGCATCTACTTTTAATAAACCATCCCAAGTATACATTTATATATATATCTATATATACGAGCACGTATGCATATGCATACACATCTATAAAATAAATACATAAATAGATACATATGTACATATTTATGCATACATATGCATGTTTAAATATAAAGTTGTGAGTGCATTCTTCATTTGCTTTTACACCCCAATTGTTTGTTTGTCTCTTTTGTTTGTTTTGTTGTCTCATTTATTTATTTATTTATTTATCTCTCTTATTTATTTGTTTTGTTTGTCTACTTCTAATGCACTTATTGTTTATGCATTTAAAATAATAAAGAGAAAATACAACTTAGTGCTGCTGCCTCTCCAGCAAACAAAGGTTTATCAAATAATAACCCGTACTTGCATGCATGCATGCTGCTGCTGCTAGCTGCTGCTAGTTGCTGCTAGCAGCTGCTCGCTGCTGCTAGCAGTCGTCCCGCTATAGTTGCTGCTGCAGTTCTTACTGCAGCTGCTGCTGCAGTTACTGTTGTTGCTGCCGCTGCTGCTGTTGCTACTGCAGCAGCTGCTGCTGCTACTGCAGCTGCTGCTGTTGCTACTGCAGCTGCGGCTGCAGTTACTGTTGCAGCAGCAGCTGCTGCTGCTGCAGGTGCTGCTGTAGCACGGAAGCAGCAGCAGCAGGGATTATATTAATTATTTTTTTTGAAAGTGGGTTCAGCCAAAAGCAGCAAAACAACAGCACAATACAATCAGCACGCACAAACAAAAAGAAAAACAAAAAAGAAAAGAAATAGTAATAATAATAATAATAAGAAGAAGATTAAGAATAAGAATAATAGAAAGAGAAAGAGTAATAAGAATAATAACAATCTGGAGAAGGATAACGAAAATTATATATATATATATATATGTATATATATATGCATATATATATACATATATATAGGCATATATATATATATTTATTTATTTATTTATTTTTTCTTTAAAGAGCCGAAGACAGAGTCAGGAACCCCTCTTTCTTCTACTTGAATATCATCAACATCAATATCCATCTCTTCTTGCTGCCGTTGCTGCTGCGGTGCTGCAGCCCCTCTACTGCTGCTGCTGCTGCTGCTGCTGCTGCTGCGTTTGTTAGCTGCTAGCAGTGCTTCTTGACGAGCTTCAATAAATTCTTGGCCAACTTGTGCTACATCTAAATAGTACCCTAACCCATCTTTACCCTTTTTAAATGCATATCCAACGCGAACACCCTGAAATACAAATAAACAAAAATAAACTAAATTTATCTGCACTCTTCGCACTTACACTCTTGCACGCTTTTTCGTGCATTTCCATATGCATGCGGGATATAATATATATATATATATATATCTACATCTATATATATATATATATATTATATATATATTTATATGTATAGGTACACTGCTACGTATAAGTAATCTATATATATATATATATATATATATATGCTTATTTATGTTTGTTAAATTCACATCTATTTATTTATTTATTTATTTATTTATGCAATGCGACGGAGTCAAAGTGTTTACATTCTTATGTCTGTTGATATAATAAATGCATCCTTATAAGCATAAAACAAACAAAACAATTAAATAAAATAGAGATACACTGCAATTAAATAGATTATATTAAATACATTAAATATATTAAATACAATAGAAAAGAGCAAGGCAGCAGCAGCAGCAACAGCAATAGCAGCAGCAGTAGCAGCAATAGCAGCAGCAACAGCAATCGCAGCAGCAGTAGCAGCAATAGCAGCAGCAGCAGCAGCAGCAGCAGCAATAGCAGCAGCAGCAGCGCTTACAGCAAACGTTTGCTGTGGAATGAAGAGGGGGGCGTCTTGCTGCAATGCTGCTACTGTAGCTGCTTGTCTTCTGCTGCGTTTAATTGCTTCAAACTCTGCTTCTGCTTCTTCTCTTTCTTGCCTTTCTGTTTGCTGCTGCTGCTGCAGTCTGAGCTGCTGCTGCAGGGCCTCCTCTCTCTGTAGGGCTTGCTGTCTCTCCGCATCTTCTTTTGCTAATTGTGCTGCTGCTTCTTTAATCGGGTCCACGGATATAGATTTACCTTCTTCTATTGCTGCTAACTCTGCTACATTATGATGTACTTGGCTGTACTGCGCAATTACGCTGTACATACACCCCAAATACAAACAAATTACATACAATATTACTTCATATATAGCAGCTTCTTTATTTTATTATTTATATTTATATTTATATTTACAGTTGTAGTTATATTTATAATTATATTTATATTTATGTTTATACTTATATTTATATTTAATATCATTTAATATTTATATTTATATTGCATGCATGCAGTGTATATACTAATTTTTAAGTATATATATTGGGGTATGTGCAGTATACTAAATTAGAGGACGCACGGCATGCAGTATATTGTATAATATATTATATAATATATTATATATATATACATGTATTATAAGGCTTATTATAAAATATATATACATATACATATACATATACATATATATATGCACATACATATACATATATATATACATATACATATTCATATACATATACATATACATAATTAAATGTTTAATTTTAATTAATTAATTAATTTAATTTAATTATTATTAGAGGTTTAACTGGGGTCTACCTGCGTTTGATGCGCAGCATATCTTTAAATGTGTCTTCATTGCCGTAAGAGACTTCCAAGTCTCTCCATGCCTACGATAAACAATTAAATAAATTAAATAAATAAATTAAATAAATAAATTAAACAAACAAATAAATAAAATAAATATTTTAAAACGAGAAGAGAGAACAAACAGAGTGCAAACAATAAACAAAGCTTTCATTACGCCACGGTGCTGCCGCAGCAGCTGCAGTTGCTGCTGCTGTTGTTGCTGCTGCTGCTGCAGTCCAGTAGCAACAGCAACAACAAATATACCCCAAACAGCAGCATCAGCAGCAGCGAGAGCAGCACTTGCAGCAGCAGCGCCATGAGCAGCAGCAGCCCAACGAAGAGCCGCAGCAGCAGCAGCAACACAATCAGCAGCAACAGCAGCAGCAGCAGCAGCAGTCCCATCACATGCAAACAAACGCCTCTGCCCTGCTGCACGCGAATGAAACAATAATATACAGCAACAACAACAACAACAACAACAACAATAATAATAATAATAATAAATAATAATAATATTAGTATTAACATTACTATAGCATAACAACAAAGACAAATCAGTGGGTATAAATTGAATTAAACAGTGCATGCACATAAAGACTTACATCCCAAAAGTCTTTATCTTTTGTTGGATTCGCGAGATGAGCGGCATGTGCATAAATAGCGCGAGAGCGATCTACTTCTCCTAAACTCTTCTCTACATATGCGTAGCGCATGCACACCTTACGAACCTAAACAAAACAAAAACAAATATAATCATTTAAATTAATGATTATAATTATAATAATAATAATAATAATTATTATTATTATTATTATTATTATTATGTTGGTGGTAGTGTTGTGCTAGGATTATTTTAATGTAATGCATGCACTCCTAACGTATCGAAGCAAAACAGAAATAATAATCAAAACAAAATAAACAGTAGTAATAATAACTACTATTATTAATTTATTATTAATTTATTATTATTATTAGTGTTGCTTTCAGTGTTATTTTGTTATTATTGCAACGTAACGCACGCACACATTGCACACATACACAATAATAATAATAATTATTATACATATTATCATACTAATTATTATTACTGTTATTATTTTATGATTCTTATGTTTTTATTATTATTTTATTATTTTCGTTATCGTTGAGCGCATGCAAGCGTTAACTAAACAAAACAAAAAAAATCAAACAAAGTAAAAGAAATAAATATTTTAATTATTTTAATAATTTAATGTAATTATAATAAAAATTTAAATTAAAGTGTGAGGCGATTAAAAATAAACAGCAGGATAAGGAATAATAATAAATACAAAATTAATGTAGTAATAGCAATAAATAATTACAATCGTAATAATAATAAATATATAATAAAACAATCAACATAATAATAATTATTATAATTACACTTCAAACAAAACTAAGTAATTACTATTATTAAAATATAATGCACAAAGCACAATAAAAGGAAAAACAGAAAGACAGAAAGAGAGGGAGAAGAAAATAAACAAAAAGATGCAGACTAAGAAAGAAACATAAACACATAACAAACCCTAAACCCTAAACCCTAAACCCTAAACCCTCACGTCCTCTGGAGGTAGGGTTTCAATCGCCTCCTCGAATATCTTGCGGGTTCGCGCAACACCGAAAAGCTCGCTAGTCTAAACACAAACAGCAGCAGCAGCAGCAGCAGCAGCAGCAGCAGCACAAGGTCATTGGCCTCTATTAGACAGACAAAGAAGAAGAAATAAAAGAAGAAACAAGAAGAATAAACATAATCAAAAAATGCATGCATGCATGCACTCGTAGATGTACAGACGCATGCATGCATATATGTATGCATGCAGTACAGATATACCATAAATAGATAAATGCATGCATTAATAGATAAATACATGCATTAATAGATAAATACATGCATGTCTAAATAGATACATCATGCATGCATGCATGCACAGTTATCTATGCATATATAATATGTAATACATATATATATATATATATATATACATATATATATATATATATATATATATATCTTTACATGTGTGCGTGCATACATAAATATATAAACGCATAGATAAATAGATAAACGCATGCATAAATAGATAAATGCATGCATGCATGCATGCATGCATAAATAGAGAAATGCATGCATAAGATGTTCGTATAAGTATAAGCCTCACCCTCGCAATATAGACGAGAAACATATCAAACTTTTCTTCGGGCAGTACAGCTTTAGTTGCTGCACTGTAAATAGCTAATGCATGTTTAGCTAAACCATAGTTTTCTTCTAACTTAGCATAAAGAAGAAAGATGTTTTTTGCGTATTTCTTAGGGATATTTGCAGTAGCTTGTTGAAATAACTCTCGAGCTCTCTCTAATTTACTGCTTCTATATCGACTAACAAACTTTGTCAAATACATCAACCATAAAGAATTTAAATGAGGCCAATGAAATGCAGCAATCCCTCGTTCATACACTCGAAAAGATTCTTCATAATATCGGCGCTCCTGAGAACATAACAAAAAAAATAATTAATTACAATGTTGTATATAATTACAGCGTTGTTATTTAACTTAATATGCAATCATAGTAATGGAGTTTATTATATAATTATAGTAATTTAATTTAATATATAACAACACCATAGTAAAATAATTTAATATATAATTATATTATTAAATAATTAAAATATTTATTAATTTATACTGGAGGCGTTTCTAAAGAAATACAGCAAATAAATCATTAAAATAAATATAATAGCGTGCATAATAACAATATATTACTTAAATTAAATATATAATAATATCATAGTAACTTAATTAAATATGTAATAATAATTAAATTTACACGCGAGAAGACTCTTCATAGTAGCTGCAACATAGATAGATCGATAGATAACTAATAAAATAAATAAATAAATAAATAAATAAATAGTAAATAATAATAAACAAATAAATTAATAAATACCTCCAAGTAATGTGCGTAGTTGATGACGAGCTGAGGAGTTATTACTTTTAATTGAAACATCTTATCATAACATGCGCGCACAGTGTCTATTGACCCGAACATCTCTTCCTGCAGCAGTAAAAAATATAAATATAAATATAAATATAAATATAAATATAAATACATCAATAGATATAAATACAAGCACATAAATATGAATGTATTAACATTAAAACATAGATGAATATATATATATATATATTATATATGTATATATATATATATTCACATATATACGGGAGCTGAGTATTAAGTCAATCAACTGCATTTCAGGTGTACGTACACCTCAAATCTCCTTAATGCAAAATACATACAAATTTAATGATAGTCTGATTCATTCTCTGTCTCTCTGAGTGCTCTCTCTCTCTGTATATATATATGTATATATATATATGTGCATATAAACACATGAATATACAACCATATAC
>NW_013549722.1:9699-17199 GCF_000499425.1 Eimeria acervulina
ATATATATATATATATATATATATATATATATATATATTTATATATGTATGTAGTACGCATTTAAACGCCTAACTACGAATACGTACTGCGACTCCCACGTTGAGTGTACTGGCTTGGCGTATACACCCGAATAATATTATTATATATATATGCATATATATATAGATTGATAATTAATATTAATACTCTTTTAAATGACGTGAAGACTCACAACATCAGCAACAAGGGCCCATAGTTTGACTGATCGATACAGTCGGCTTTGCGGGGTCTTCTTATCATTTGCTGCTGCACTTTTGCTGCTGCTAATGCACCTTCTGGCTAGCTGAAGAGCTTGTTTAAATAAGTTATGTCTTAAATGCATTTCAATTGCTTCACACCAAACAGACGCTAAATCATCAACTGTACGCATAGCTGCCTGTACACCCCGTTCAAATACTTTTGCTGCACTTTCTATATCTCCGTGTGCTTCATAGAAACGCGCAAATGCAATCCATAATATACCAACGCGTCCAACAGCTTTGTCTGCCTCCACTGTAGCTACAGCCTCAGTAAACGTCTCCACCACCTGCAGCAGCAGCAGCAACAGCAGCAGCAACAGTAGCAGCAACAGCAGCAGCAGTATTAGCAGCAGAGAAAATGCAGCACATATCAAACAGCAACAACGCACAAAACAATAAAAAATACAAACAAACAGAAAATACAGCAACAGCTAAAGCTGCACAAACACCAGGAAACCAAATGCAGCAACAGCAGCAGCAGCAGCAGCAGCAGCAGCAGCAGCAGCAAGGGTGTTAATATTACCTTTTTGGTGTCGTCTTGAACAAGTTCTGCCCTAGCCAGCCACTCATGAACATTGTGAGGGTTTTGTCTAAGTTTGCAAGAAGAGATAAGAAGGGGTCTTCGCTCTGTTAACCTTTCTAACCGTGCAATAGCAAAATCAAATTCTTTTGCTGCTGCTGCTGCTGCAGCAGCAGCAGCAGGGCCCCGCAGCTCCCCATCCTGCTGCTGCTGCTGCTGCTGCTGCAGCAACTGAGTGACTATAGATTCTTCAAATGCTGCATAAGATTCATAAACAAGAGTAAGGTCGCGAATAGTTGTTACAGAAGAAACAGCTTCTTCATATATATCTCTTGCTTTAGCGATGAGGCCGATCTTAGCATAATGGCATGCAAGTGAGCACCAAAGAGAAGCAACAGCATCAGAAAAACGAGCAATACCGCTTCTTAATATATCTTCAACTCTTAATGAATGAATATCATCAGGGTGTGCAGCAACAAGTCTACATAACTCTAGCCAAATCTCATGCTTTGTACGCCCTGATAAAGGAAATACAGATGCATCGCTAGCTACTCTAGCTAGCTGGCTAGCTGCTTCATCATATCTCCCAATGCTCTTTAAATATAACCCAAATTCATCACCGCGATCAGGCTCAATCATTATCCAGCGCCGATATAAACAAATTGCTGTCTCTGCTACCCCGCACTTCTGCAAACAAAACAAAACAAAACAAAACAATACAATATAATATAATATAATTTAATATAATATAATATAATATTATATTATATTATATTATATTATATGATGCAAGAAATTATAGTTTATTTTTTCATATCTGGCTATATTTATTCTACTTTGTTTCTTTCACACAACAACTAATCATAAAATATCTTTCTTCTCTTATTTTTGTTTGTCTTATATATATAATATATAATATATAAATATATGCATATATATAATAGAGAAACAAAGCAGAGTAAAGTATAGCGATATACATAATAAAGTTTATTTTAATAAATACTTGAAGAAAAACTCTAAACAATTATCAGCAATACACTCGAAGTATATAAGACAGTCATAGCCATAGCACAACACTAATAAATAAATACAAACAAAGAAGCAATAAATAATAATGAACATAATAATAAACGCAAATAAATAAATCAATACAGACAGAAATAAATGTTATTAAATAAATACAAACACAAATAATAATACTCGATACTACATATATAATAATCTTAAACTTTATTAGATATTGAAGAACTCTTGTAAATCATTCATAACAATAAAGATAAAAAATAATAAACAACCATTAATAACAGTAAAAGGATAAAAATAATAAACATCAATAAATAACAACTAAGAATGACATATAATACTAATGAATAAACAATTAAAAAACAACAATAAATAACAATAATAATAAACAGGAATGGTGATATTATTAATAATAAACAAACAACAATAAATAAATACGATAAAAATCAGAAAAAAACAATGAACAAACAACAAAACAACATCAGCACACACCGCAGTCTCGGCCTCCTCACCCTCCCAAACCCTAAACCCTAAACCCTAAACCCTAAACCCTAGACCCTAGACCCTAGACCCTGATTTTACCTTAACATATTCCATCATATCTGGCCATAGTAGTTCATGTTGAGTGACAGCAAGAGCCCTTAAAGCAGCATCAAATGTACGACGAGTTTTAGTTATTTGCTGCTGCTGCTGCAGAAAAGCTAAATACATTCTCCATATCTCTGGCATGCGAGAGAGATGCACAAGAGATCGCTCAAATGCTGAGTTTGTTTGTGCATAAAAACTGTCTCCTTTTGTTATATTCTTGCTTAATGCAACTCTCTCCAAAAGATATAAACGCCAAAGCTTGTAGCTCCCTGGAAGAGCTCTAACTGCTCGTTCATATATAACAAACCTAACAAAAATAAAAAAAAAGAAGTAAAGGAAGAAATCAAATGAGAGGGCAGTCGAAGCAAATAATGATAAGGATAAAAGACAGAGACGGAGACAGAGACAAAGAACAAGAAAAAAAACAAAAAAAAACGGAGACATAGAGAGAGAGAGAGAGAGGCAGCAGAACAAAACCTTCAGAAGAAATAAACATCAATACGAATGTATTGATAGGGTGCTGCTGCTCTTTAAGGTATAAGCGAAAGCCCCACTAAAGCCCTTGTTTAAAGCAACAGCAAATCAAAATATAAACGGCTGTATGTACAGTGTATACTCTGGTGTATGTGAGAGAAGAAAGCAAAGATAGACGTACCGAATAGCTGGCTTAGCCTTTGCTCTGCTCTTTAAATAGGCAAGCCACACCTTAACTTGATAAGGGTCTCTCCTGAGCTCTTGTTCAAAGGCGATGTCCTCATCTCCCCCAACAAGTTCATCGAGATCCAGAGATGTTGCAGCAGCAGCAGCAGCAGCAGCAGCAGCAGAGGAGGGATCCACCTCTTCCCCTCCTCCATTCTCCTTGTCTGCTGATGCTGCAGCCTCCCCACCCTGTGATCTTTTAGAAGTGCCTATCACTGCCATCGTTCCTATCCTGTATTAACCTTTATATTTCAGGTGTATCGACACTTCAACGTTTCTCGTATATTGTACACTCCAACGTAGGAGCGCACCACAAGCCCCCCTTCAGGGCGCCTACCGGCGGCCCTTCAGCTGTATTTTGAGGCTCTTGAGGTTTTAAAATGAATTATACATAATTAAAAAAAGAAATTCCTTTGAACAAATATGAAGATCGCGCTAGCGAAAGCCGCAAAAGGCTGCGAGCTCCTCCCTGCACATCAAAGGGGTTCGCAGCGCTGCTGTTGAGATCAGAAAGAAAGAAAAGGGTTTATTGATTGATTTAATGGTAATGAATTTACATTATTTTTTAAAGAAATACCCACAGAGAAAAAGAAGAGAGCATCCATCTCATCTTCTTCGCAGCCAACGTTGCGTTGCATGCGCTGGGTCCTTGGGGCTTTGAACGCCCTACGAAACATGCATATCTGAATCTTCTTTCTTTCTTCATTTATATTCAAATTGTTATTTATTTTAACATTATTTATTATTTCACTGAGTTAGTTGGTGAAATAACCTCTGTCTTCCGTTAAAAACTCAACTCCAAAATCATGGTCCAGCCCCTACTGTGCAAACTGCTCGAGTTATATGTAGGGGAATTTCAATGAGAAAAAAATAAATCTAGAATAAATAACATTTTTAATTAAATACATTCATATGATTATCGAATAGAATACCACTGAATAAATCTTCACCTTTTTGCGCTTATCAGCGAAAATATCACTGAACTATGTGAGGGTTTTCTGTGTTTATTATTATTTGAAATATTGCCTTATTATTATTCAGTGGCCCCTTATTTGGTATTTGTGTGGTTAAAGGCTTTTAAATTCATAGGGATATTCTTAGTTGGGCCTTTTATTCAAGCGCAGCATTCTGCTGCATGCGGCGGTGTAGAGTGTGTTTAAATCGTGTCTGTGCAATAAACACAGTAGTAAGAAACCCCTTAATTAATTAAAAGGAAACTAATCAATTTATTTATAAAGTGTTTATAAGGAATCAACACGTGGAGGAGGATGCCGCAGAGCACCCGCTTGGCTGCTGTTGCATGCATTCACATATAAACTCAGTAATAATTCAGTATTTATTTTTGAATTTAAATACAAAACGAAGCAAAAAACAAAACAATAGTTCCTTTGCGTTTAAAAGTCGTGGCTTTCAGCTGTTTACACCTGAAGAAGGCGCAGAAAGCGCAAGCCAGAAACGCAGCAGCTGCCTGCTAAAGCACAAGTATAAACTATAATATAATAATGTATAATACATATAATATATATTTATGTATAGTATAAATAATCCTTTATATATAGTTCATTGTATATCGTTCTGATGTATGAAGGTAAATATATACACAAAATATACTATGTAAGCATATTGTATATTGTACATGCAGTATGAATTTTCTATATTTATTGTGTATGACACAAAATCTACAATATATGTATAATATATATAATGTATATATATATATATAGAATATTTATATATTGTCAATCCATTCTATAGTATATATTCTACGCCTTTTGCGGTGTACTGGATGGATATGTAACAGAAAACTCCCCTTCTCCTCTTAACAAGTGCAAGACGCATATAGGGGAGATCGCCAAGCAGCATTTATATACGTATATATATATTTGCTTGTACATTTGTGGGGAATGAGGATCGTAAGCCTGCATTGAGAGACAGCTTCAGGCTTCGCTATTAGCACAGCAGCCACCCTTACCGCGATGATGAAATCAAATTGCATGCATGCATTGGCTCTGCTATGCATGCCATAGCAGACAGTAAAATGTGCGCACAGGGTTGTGGAAGAACAGCTGCTCCCTTTGCCGCTAACCTGCATGGTTCTCTTGTTGTCTTTTTTTTTAAACCTGAGGTGAAGAACCTGAGAGAAGGGGAGGCCACCTGCTCCAATTAAAATACAAACCGTGAGAAGAACTGCGTTTGCAACAGTGAAACGCGAAGGATTTGACGGACGGGGGGGAGCGGGGGGCGGGGGTGGAAATTGCAGTCGACGGCTCTGTTCTTCCGATATAACGCTAAAAATGAGGTTTTGTATTTAGCTATAAAGGGAAAGTGCACGTATTTTAACACGAAAATGCAAAGAATCCACTGGTTTCAAGTTGGGAAACTGCCGGTTTCTAGTGTGCGCATACACCGCACCGGGCGGAGCCTCGAACGGCCACTTTAGAAATCGTCAAAGTTAAAACATAATGCTTGATTTTACAATAATATATTTCAAAAAACAACTGAAGAATCTCTCAGAAACCTCACGTTCTCGTGTTTGCATGCGGAAGCTGGACGATCGTGGGTCCCGAAGTGCTGCGTGGTCATCGCCGGTTTACGCGTTCGCATGACAACAGTATACGATTCAACAGTTTTCAAATCAGCAGAATTGTTAAATAAAAAACACTTTGGCTGTATTTTATTCTCTTTTAACCTTATAAAGACGATTGGCGCCCCTGCGCACGTTGAATTTCTGCACTGCGGCTGCTACGGCTGCGCGATCGTTTCACCGGTCAACAACCTTCCCCATTGTTTCGTACTATCTTACTGGGATAATTGGCAATATATGGTATAATTCAGCATATTATTTGTCTCACACCTCAAGAACTTCGAGTATTTCCTACTAGGATGCGGCGGTCGCCCCAGCAGGTGTCGGCGTTCGCTTCCCCTGCGACCTCCGCAACACCCCGAGTGCAGCGGTGCTCCTCTCTGGGGTGTAGCGGCTCCCTCAGAGTTGCAGAGCTCCTTCACAACGCATGAGTCTTCAGCTTCATCTACGTAGCCGTTGTGGCGGCCTGACTTGAGACCCCCCTTGTGGATGACCAGTGGTCCCCTACCAAACACCACTGGTCACCAACACGGGAGCAGCCAAAAGCAGAGAGAAGAAGGTCTCCCTGCTACTAAAATAGCTTGAGCGAATCAAGGGCTCTAAAGAATCTGCAGGGGCATCAGCAGCACAACCCCCGTAGACTTTGATGGCCGACCGCCACTTCAATTATATATGCAGTTTCAGTTTGTTTAATCAGTTTAGCAGGACAGAGGAGGCATATTTTTTGATAGAAAATGTCTGCCTTCAGCATCAAGAAACTGCGCATAGCGGACCCGTTCGTAGAAGACAACGACAAAATGCTGCAGCGCCTCATTGATGAAGCATTCAGCAGCATCAGCCACGGGAGGAACAATGTTAATCTCATGCAAGCCGGTACAGTGCGTTTAATTCAACACAAAGTTGCTGCAGCAAGATATGCTTGTTCTGAGGAGATGTTTTTCCTCAATAAGGCTAATGCAGCAGAATTTCAGTATTTGCTGCAGTGCTGCTGCACTTGAGCTGCTTCTTGCTGCGCTTCAGGTTGCTATTCTTCTGCTAATATAATATTTAATATATGATGTTTCGGTTGCAGGGCCTGGAGTTTGTCTTTAAAAGGCTGCAGCCTGTTGTCCCTCTACCTGATAGCCAGTGGTATTCAGCAGGTTTGTATGCCGTTGTGCTGCTTCATGAGCTTAAAGCGTCTAATACAAGTTGGTAGCCGCTGTATCTAGGGTTTAGAGTTTAGGGTTTAAGGGTTTAAGGTTTAATGTTTATGGTTTAAGAGTTGTGGTCTGGGGTTTAGGGTTTTGGGTTTAAGGGTTGTGGTTTAGGGTGTAGGGTTTTGGGTTTAGGGTTTAGGGTTTAAGATGTCTGTGCAATCCTCCATAAGAAGGTTAAATCCACCAATTAGAATTATATTCTCTTCAATTAGGGTTTAGGGTTTTGTTTTTTTTGTTCTTTTCAGTGTTTAAAAACTTTGACGTAGACCGAGATGGGGAGATCGATCGCGAGGCGTTTGAAGACATAATATTACAGGTGAGTGTTTTAAGAGTTTGAACTTCATTTGTTTATCATGAAAAACATTTTAGTTTGTTTATTCGGGTGTATAGGCAGGTTAAATCAGGACAAGAAGGAGGCGTTGGTGCTTGTTGCTTCCGAAGCATCAGCATCTCGGCTAGGAGGCTGTTCTTCTGCTGCATCATAAACCCCAAACCCTAAACCCTAAACCCTAAACCCTAATCTAGCTGTGTATTGTTTGTCTTGCAGTATCATGCCTATCACTATGAAAAGGTTCTTCAACGGAGCAAACGATCTACTCAGATCCAGG
>NW_013549721.1:0-9298 GCF_000499425.1 Eimeria acervulina
TATTATATATATATTATATATATATATATATTATATATATATATATATTATTATATTATTGTGAATGTTCTGACCTTAACCATTTTTCCAATGGTTTTTTTGCGGACGAGTTCTTTTGCTTCGAGTGCAAGTGCTTCATCTTCTCTGGGTTGAGGTTTTGCTGCTGATGAGGGTCTATTGCAGCGAATAGAGGCGAAATAAACTCGGCGAGAAGAGCCGTCAGGCAGCCGCAATAAAATAGAATCACCGCTAAAAACTTCTTCAACTGTTGCTGCATACACTCGCTCTAAACTATCAGTCGAAACAGAAGAAGAGAAATCCTAAAAAGAAAAAACAAATAAATAAAAAAGAAGAAAAGAAGGTAGAGGTGTTATTGAATGCTTTTTGAAAGAAAGAAGAAAAAACAAACAAAATATACTCTTAATGCTACACAAACAAATCAACAAAGAAAGAAGACAAACAAATAAAGCAAAAAGAAAACAAAAATATAAACGCCAAACGCTAAACAAACAAAAAGGAGAAAATTGAAGAGAAGAATTATATGAAGGTAAAACAAAAGAAAAACGAAAATTCAAAGAACAGAGAAAAGAAGAGCGGGTCAAAGTGAGAGAAGAAGAAAGCGAAAAAACAGCAGAAGAACTGCGAAGAGCATAAAAAGAAAAATAGAAATAACAAATAGAAGGCAAGAAAGAAAAAGAAAAAGAAAAAGAAAAAGAAGAGGAAGAAAAAGAAGAAGAAAGAAAGACAAAGAAGAAAAAGAAGAAGGTGTAGAAGCAGAATCCGAAGAACGGTGAGGCCAACATAAGCAAGAAGAATAAGAACAAGAAGACGAACAGCAAAAAGAATAAAAAACAACAAATTCAAGTAGAAGAACAGCAAAAAGAAGAATAATAACAAGAAGATCAAGAAGAAGAACAAGTAGAAGAACACAAAGAAGAATACGGATAAGAACAAGAAGAAAAAGGAGGAGAAAACGAACAAGAAGGACAAGAAAAAGAATAAGAACAAGAAGAAGAACGGCAGAAAGAATAAAAACAAGAAGTAGAAGAACGTGAAGAAGAAGGATAAGAACAAGAAGAAAAAAAACGAGAAGTAGAAGAACAGCAAAAAGAAGAATACGAACAAAAACAAGAAGAAAAAGAAAACGAAAAAGAATAACAACAAGAAAAAGAACAAGTAGAAGAACATAAAGATGAAGAACAAGAAGAATAAGAACAAGAAGAATAAGAAAAAGAATCAGAAGAAGTAAATAAAGAAAAGAAAAAGAAGAAGATAATATCTTTTGGAGTATTAAAAGAAACATTTATTGAATGAATATATATATATATATATATTATATATATTTACCTTCCATCTACGTAGTTTATTAGTTTGAGCTTCTTTCATCGCTTGTCTGAGTTTATTCGGTTGTTCTGTGAGGCCAACTGTAGCATTATTAACTTTTGCAAATCCATTAGAAAGCAGCAAAAGACTAATATCTCCTTTGGGGTGTAACAGCGTTCCTAACATATTACCGTAATCATCAGAGCCTTCAACTCGCACAGAGACATCTCTATTCAGTAATCGAATTTCAACAAAGAAACGCCCTTCAGCTGCAACACAACACAAACAAATAATCAAAAGCATTCAACATATCTCAACAATTATCCACATAGCAGCAGCAGCAGCAGCAGCAGCAATCCCAGCAAGAGCAGAAACAGAAGCAGTAGCAGAAGCAATATCAGCAGCAGCAGCAGCAGAAACAGTAGAAGTAGCAGCAGCAACAACAGCAGCAACTGGAGCAGCAAGAGCAGACACAGTAGCAGCAGCAGCAGTAGCAGTTGAAGAACCATGAAGAAGAAAGCACGTAAATGTTCATGCATGTCTAATCAAATTATTTCAAAAGAGGAATCAGCGCAGTAAAAAAGAATAAAGAACGTCCGAGGAGATCCGGCAGAATAAACACAAAAAAGACAGCGCGAAATATCCAAATCAATAAACCAGAAGATAGAAAGAGAGAGAGAGACAAAGAGAGAATACACAGAAAGAGAAGAAGATGCACTAAGACAAGCATAGAGAGAAAGAAAGAGAGAGAAAGAAACAGAGATAGAAAGAGAAAGAAGGAAGAGAAGAAGAAGGAGGGACAGAAACACAAAATAGATAAAGACAGAGACAGCTACAAAGAAAAAGAAAAATAGACAATGACAATAAAGAGAGGGAGAGAGAGCTCTAAGAGAGACAAAGACATAGACAAATAGAAGTAAAACAGACAGAGAATGAGAGCGAGAAAGAAAGCGAGAAAAAGTGCACGATAAAAGCTGCATATACACCCGAATGCAGATCTTCACCTGCAAATGGTTCTGCAACTGTCTTTCCTTCTGGCGATCGCCTTAACCCAGGACATAGTATCCCCGAAAGAGAGAGTGAGCAATATACAAAAGAAAGATGACTTTCGTCTTCTTCTTCTGTCCTTATAGCAAGTCTAAAGGATCCAGCATCTCGAACATATTCTACAATAGCTGGTAGCTGCTTACCCTTATGCTTCTCAACAAACTCTGCAATAAAGTCTGCTTCGCCTACAGCCCACTTAATTGTTCTCACAGTGCTGCTGCCGCTGTCCGCTGAATGTACACCCAATTGCTTTGCTTTTGCTTCGGCTTCACATTCTTCTAAAGCTGCACATAATCAAACGCATGCAGCAGCACCAAAATTCACTATAAAACGAAAGCTCTAGAGGCATTTGCGTTAGGGCTTAGGGTTTAGGGTTTAGGGTTTAGGATTTATCGAGTAGGATTGCTAATTGCTGTTTCAGTGCTATGGGTTTCGGACTTAGGGTTTAGGGTTTAGCGTTTTGTTTGGGGTTTAGGACTCAATGTTCAGGGTTTAGGGTTTAGGGCTAATAGTTCAAGACTTAGAGTTCATGGTTTAGGGTTTAGGGTTTGTGGTTTAGGAATCAGTGTTCCGGTATAGGGTTTAGGGTTTATAGTTTAGGACTCAGAGTTACGGGTCTGTGGTTTGGGTCTCAGTGTTCAGGGTTTACGCTTTAAGACTCAGGGTTTAGGGTTTATGGTTTAAGACTCGTTTAGGCTTCAGGGTTTGTGGTTTAGTTCTGAGTGGTGAGGGTTTAGGGTTTAGGGTTTAGGGTTTGTGGTTTAGGACTCAGAGATCAGGGTTTAGGGTTTAAGGTCAATGACTCAGTATTCAGAGTTTAGCGTTTATGAATTATGGTTTAAGATTTAGGGTACCGTTCTGAGTGGTGAGGGTTTAGGGTTTAGGGTTTAGGGTTATACCTTGTAGATCTTGTATATTATTATTGTTTCTGTTTTCTTTAAGTCTGGCTAGCCCTCTTCTAAGTAATTCGCATGCAACATTTTCACCCTGGAATCGAACGCATGCATATTCTTTCTCTCCGATAGAATATTCTACTTTGAATTCAACTTGTTGTCCAATCAGCCGATGTCTCATTAACTCTCTTGCTGGCCATCCATAGGGTTCATCGGGGCTTTCATGAGTTAAAGATTTCAGAGCAACACGCGGTGCTACAACACAAGATAGGCCGACACGCTTCTCCGGTGGGGGGCCTCCTGAAACAATTCATAGAGCATTCGGCATTATCTTAAAGGAATTCAATACATATATATTATTCAAATATGCAAATTCATCAACAAAAACAAACAAAAGAGAGAGTCTACAGATACATCCACACACACTCTATAAACGATGCCAGTGTATGCATTGCATGCATCCAATACATGCATAGAATGCATGCAATAATAGACAAGGCAAGCCCCAAAGAGAACGGGGGAAAGCAACGCAAAGACAAAATAAAATAATCATTGTAGAGGAAACAAACATAGACGAATCAAATGAAGCAAGGAAGAGCAGAACCGCGCTTCAAACAGCAGAATGAGAGGCGTTACAGGTAGAATATAAGGTGTGTAAACTGCTTAAATTGAAATGAAATAAATTGAGAAGGTGCTGCTCTCTGCATACCCTTGGGGGCTCCGACAAGCACCAGCGTGTCGCCGGAGATGACCTCTTTGACTGTGGCGATTCCGCTAGCCATCTTCAGAAACAAACCCTGAAGTGGAAACAGGAAGAAAAAGAAGGTCTTACTCACTGAAACTCTAATTGCAGATCGAAGCGGCTGTCTGCGCGGGTCTTGGGGAAAGCCAACAGAATTATGGAATACAGACAGAAATAAATGCAGAAACGAATACAGACAGGAATAAACACAAAATATATTCAGTTAGTCATCAAAAAAAGGAAATAAAGCAGAAAAATAAACCAGGCGATCCGAACCCAGGGGGGATGCTGAAAAAAAATTGCGCAGTTATCAACCGTGGGCGACTAAGCAGAAAGCTGCAATTATAAACGCACCCGGTGAAACCGGAGAAGAAATATTAACAAATTTTGAATTAATTTAAGAATTCAAAGGCATAAGAGCGAGCAGATGAGGCAAACAGAGCACTAGCCTCGCTGCCGCTCGTCGGCGTCGCAGCCCCAGGATAACGAGTGGCTTCAAGGGAAAAGGAAGAAATTTTCGTTTTCGAGAAAAAAGCTAGAAGAAATTGAAAAGAATATATATATTTAAAACATTTTCCCGAGATTTACACTTATTTTTACTCTCTTTCCAGATGCAAACTGCTTGTTCATAACTTCGCACGCGCGCCAAAGCTGTCGGTACACCCCACACTGACAGGGCTACTTCTCTAGTAGTTTATCAAAGCTGTATATTTTTAATATACACATCTTTATTCTTTTAATACCAACTTTTACTTACATCAAACGAGGCAAACGAGTTGCAGCGGCTGGCTTAAAGCCCAGCACCCTCTAGGAGAGCCGACAGCTCCTGCAAAATATCTTCTTAAACTCAACAGCAAAAACAAAACAAAGTACTATGAATAACAGACAAAAAGAATATATTCTTCTTATCACATTGTCTTCAGTTGAATACACTAGTGAAATTTTTATTCAATTGTAAAAATTAAACTGCTGGACGCCCCTCACCTGCGAAAAATACTCACTCTGCTCACACTACAATATTATATAAAATATATTTATAAATATAGATAGATATAATGTATAATATATAATATATATACCCTATATATATTATATTATATGTATTAAATACATAATATAAAATATATATCTAAAGATGTGCTTAGCGTAGGGATCTCTTCCTTTTATCGCGTATGAACTGCCTTAGACTCAGCAGCTTCAAAGGTTTAGGGTTTAGGGTTTAGGGTTTCCTTGTAGACAATAAGTAGGGAGTAGTAGGAAGTGTCTGTACACCTGAGCCCTTCGCAGTTTTCTTTTTCTCTGTGTACATGTATTTCTATTTTTTCTTTCATGCATGTGGAGGTCTCCTATCAAATTAGTTGTCTTTGCTTTTTTTTGTTTTATTGGTGTTTAAGGGTTTTGAAGTTAATGCATGCGACTCAGCTCTCTTTTCTTTTATATGTCTTCAATAATCTCAGCTGTCTCTTCTACTAAGTATCTATGCCGCTGTCTGTAGGGCAAGCGAGACTCCCTTATAATTGTGTTTTTATTGTTTCTAATGTTTAAATAAATTTCTTGAATATGTTTATCACAGCTCTCTGTCTCCTGAGATGTAACAGTCAGTAGCAGCAATAAGCAATTAACAATAATAAACAAAAAAATAAAAATTGTTTGTAAATAAGCAATTATCAGAAGTCAGGAAGCAAACAAAACCATCATAATATAAAATATATACTGTACATATATATTACATCTATATATACATCGCTAGCTGGATGGGTAACTAGATGCCTGGCTATAACGATAGGTTGGTTAGTTGATTAGCTATTTGGCTAGCTAGCTGCTTATCCTGTAGCTAGCTACATAGCTAGCTAGTTGGCTAGCTAGATAGCTAGCTGATGCAGTAAACAAACCCACTACCCCTGAGAATATATTTCTAAAGGCATTTAGCATATAACTTCTTTTGTTTATAAACTTATGCATTTTTTAATTCAGGTTTTAATACAATTAACCCCCTGCACCTTCTCTGTTGGTTAGCGCTGCACCTCCCTAGCTGCTGCAGTTGCTGCGCCTGCTGCAGTTGCTGCGCCTGCTGCGCCTGCTGCAGCTGCACTAGCTGCTGCAGCTGCTGCAGCTGTTGCAGTTGCTGTAGCTGCTGCAGCTGCTGCAGCTGTTCCCTTTGCAACAAAGAGGCAACAAAGGCTATGAATTTCTTTTTTAGTTACGCTAGATGCTGTTTCTAATAGGAAAGCCCTTTAAAGTAAACACCCAACTAAATAAATAAATACATATATATATATACTGAATGTTGCTGATCTCTTCAACTCTATAAAACCCTAACAGCAGTTTCTAACAAACAAAAAAAGCGTGTAAATGCATTAAGACGGAGTTAATCTACACGCAGCCATTGAAAAGGTAATCTGAATGCAAACAAATGCAGAAAAATAAAATATATCTTTAAAAAGTTTTTGTTTGGCTAAACGATTGTAATATTAAAGTTATCTTCAAACAAAGACTGTCTTTATTAAATAAAGACAATCTTCTATTCAGAAGAAGAATTATTTATTTATTTTATTTATTTAATTAAATTGTAATTCACAGTTGTGCAAAGATGCAGCAAAGTAAGCGAAGGGGTAATGAAACAAATAGAAATAAATATAATAATAATAACACTAATAATAGTAATAATAGCAATAATAATGTTATTAATAATATCATCAATAAAAGTAGTAACATTAATAATAATAAAATATTAATTAGATAAACTCACGAACTAATGATAACAATTCTTTTAATTGAAGTTAATAAAAGAACAATAAATCAAATAAATCAAGATGCTAACAATAAATAAATAAATAAATAAATAAACAAATAAATAAATAAAAAAATAGTGGATATTGAACGCGACCGCGAGAAGGTGAGGAGGATTACAATTGACAGGTAAAAACAAATTTTGATGAAAAGCAGAACAACGACAATAATAACAATAGAAGTAATAATAAGTAGAAATAATAATACTAATAATAAATATAAGAATTTTAATTATAATAATTGCAATAATAAGTAAACTTAATCGTAGTAAAAGACAAAGAAAATGATGAAAGTACGGCAGCTGCAGTAGGTGATGTATACAACTGTATATATATATATAAGCATAAATATATATATATATATATGTAAAATATTATATACATATATATATTGTATATATTTATATCTATTATATATATATTATATATATATTTCTTGATAAAAAGAATTATTGAAAGAAAATTTAATTGTAATGCACATGATGAACATAATCATAGAAATAGAATTAAATCTTAATGCATTAAATGCATTAAAAGAAGTTATTGAAATGCTTGAAGAAAGACAAAAGAGGATTTCTTTGTTTCGCTGTCTTTTCTTCTTGCTTCAATGTTTAAAATAATAAAATAAAATAAATAAATAAATAAATGCTGCTTTTTTTGATTTCGTTTGTCTTGTTGTTTGTTTTATTTTGCGTTGCTTTTATTCTTTCTTCTTTCATTTTTCATTCAAATTAATATTTATTCTTTCTTTATTTAATTTTGTTTATTTTTCTTCTTTTTCTTTTCAATACCTCCGCCTTCTCTTTCTTTTGAGCACTCCCAACTGAAGCAATTCTTCTTAGTTTTGTTGTTTTCTTCTTTCATCTTTTATATATATATGCATAATATATATATATATATATATATTATACATATATTATCTAAAGGCATAGATGCAAATATCTATGCATATATAGATTATACACATATATATATTATATATATAATATATATATTATATATAAATATGTATATGTATTTGTTTTTCTCTTTCTTTCTCTCTCTTAATTTATTTCATTTATGTGCCTACAATAAGATATTTAAATGCAGTTTCTTTAATTGTTATAGCGACATTTTTAAATGTAGCTACAGTGCATTTACAAACTCGCGTTAGCATAACCCCAATATTGGCGCACATTTTTTGTTTGTTTTGGGTGTATAGGGGTTTAATTTGTTTGTAATTTAAATATAAAAAAGAAAATAAAAAGAAAAAAATCAAATTTTGAAAGAAAAAAGCGATAAATCAAAATATTTCAATCAAGGTGTGCAAACCCTCAACAAATTGCAGAAAAGGTGCGAGCACTGGTAGAATCCTCTTAGGAAATGAAGAAAAACGCTGAAATAAGTAATTAATTAATTAAAGAAATATAAATAAAAATAAAAGAAATTATTTTAAAATAAAAAGAATAAAAAAGCGGGTTTATTCAAACATAACTCTCGCCGCTGAACAACAACAGCCACCACTCAAACAAAAACTAAAATATGAGGGCTTTGCCTTTAAATTCATTCTGTCTAAAGATAATAATTTGTTTTAAATTAGTTATATTTATTTTTATTTATTTATTCTGCAAAAATAAATAAAAAACGATACTTCAGAAGAAGATTTCAAGAAAAATATTTCCTAACTAAGCGTGCGCCTCTGTAGCCAACGCAGGCGCAACACCACCTATAGAAATATATTCGTTTTTCAGCATTTTTATTGCAAATTAAAATAATTTTATATTTTTTAATCATTAAAATCATAAATAAAAGTTAAAAGGCAGAAAAATGATGCAAAATTAAGGCGGTTTCGTTAGTTAGCAGTGGTGGAGAAGTGAGTGACACCTGTAGAGGGGTAAAGGGGGCGTGGAGGGAGAGAGCGTAGATAAATAAATAAATAAATAAATAAATAAATAAATAAATAAATAAATAAATAATTATATGAATAGATAAGTAAATGTATAAACATATATATATATATGAAGTATGAAATATAAATATTCCTTATCGAAGAAGAAATATGTTAATTGCTGCGCTACAACTACTTGAAGTAAATTTAATTTTTTAAATTAATTAATTAATTTTTAATTCTTTTTTTATTATTCTGCAGCGATAGACAAAACTAATTGAAATTAATTTAACTTAAGAATAAATTAATTAATTTTTAATTCTTTTCCTTCGTTTTTCGTTTAGGTGGAAGCAAAAGAAGTTGTGTCTTGTTCATGTATCCTTCATATAGATATATATATATATATCTATACATACATTTATATATGTATATATATATAATATGTATATATATATACATATTTATTTGTATATATATATATATTATATAAGCGTATTGCATACTAACTGCAACTGAATCAGTTCCTCCTAAGGATATTACTTTACTTTTTATATATTATCTTTTGATTATTCTTATTCTTACTGTATATATACAGTTATACATATGTATATATATATATATATACTAATATATATAT
>NW_013549721.1:9398-11898 GCF_000499425.1 Eimeria acervulina
TGTATGTTTCTGTAGATGTTTGTCGATATTGTTGCGTTTTTTCACGATGGCTAAAAGCAGAAAGAAAGACAAATATACAAATAGATATATATATATATATATCTATTTATATATATCTATATATATATATATATTACTCTGTTCTTTAAACTAATAAGGAAACAAAGCGAAGAAAACGCAGCAAAATGTCGCAAAAAAAATTTTCAGATTTTTTGGAGGCAAACCGCCAGACTATTTTAGAGTTAAATAAAATAAAAGAAAATAAATAATAATAATATTTAAATATTCAAAGTTATGCATGCAAAATAAAACAAATATCTTCCTTAAGAAGCAACGCCGGGCGGAGGTATAAGTTGCATGCTCCCTGCAGCAGCAGCAGCGAAAACAAAATAAAATAAATAAAATAAATAAAATAAAACGTAATATAATTAAACAATAAAATATCTTTATTATTATATCTTTTGAACAAATCAATAAACCCCTCATGTCTGATTGCTTTCATTTCTTATGTCTGCTGTATTTACACTGATTCGTATTCTGCATTTGCTGTTGCTGCTGCTGTTGCTGCATCTGCTCCTGCTGCTGCTGCTGCTGCTGCTGCTTGTTGTCTACTGCATGTTTGCTCTATCTTTTCCTACTTCTAAACACAAACTAGAGCGCATCATCAACAAAAAGATACGAATATATATATATATATATACATTTATGTATATATATATGTATACACTTATATATATATATACATCTATATATATAAATATATATTTATATATTTATATTTAATATCTATATAATCCCTCCCGGCTACCTCTCTATTTAAACTCAGCAATGAATCTACAGCAATAAAAGTATAGATGTGCAGCAGCAAAAAGCAGCAAACAAACAAACCGTCGGGAAAGGTAAGTTTTTCTTCTTTGTTACACCGCACAACTTTGCGAACTCCGCTCGCAAAAATTATTTTCGCTGAACCGTCAGGAAAGAGACACTCTAACTGCCCATCAGAAAACCTGCAGCAGCAGCAGCAGCAGCAGCAGCAGCAGCAGCAGCAGCAGCAGGAGCAGGAGCAGGAGCAGCAGCAGGAGCAGCAGCAGCAATTGCAAACGCAGAAAGCGAATAAGTTTAAGTACAAAACAGAAAGAAGAAATATAAAGGGGGTGTAGAACGAAGAGGAATACAGCAGCAGCAGCAGCCACAGCAGCCGCAGCAGCAGCAGCAGCAGCTGAGGTGTACAGAGACCTCAGCTGTCTGTACACCTCAAAGAAGAAAAACAAATAAAAACAAAAACCTACCGATTGAACTGCCGACCGTCAGGCATATTATACTGCAGCGTATTACTCTCTCTATATTGATATATCTGAAGGAGGAGGAGCAGCAGAAGACAGCAATAAATAAAAAGAAATAAAAACTAAGCAGCTGCGGCTGCAGCTACAGCTGCAGCTACGGCAGCAGCTACAGCTACAGCAGCAGCTACAGCTACGGCAGCAGCTACAGCTACAGCAGCAGCTACAGCTACAGCTACAGCAGCTACAGCAGCAGCTACAGCAGCTACAGCAGCAGCTGCAGCTACAACAGCAGCAACACCCCTAAAGTGCGTATATAAGGAAGTAAAATTAAGTTTTGTTGTTAGAGCGGAGGAGAGACAGGCGGGTGTACAGAGTAGTTGCTGCTATTGTATCAAATATAAAGACAGAGTTTAATAAAATAAATAAGAAAATAAATAAACACTTTATTGTTTTGCTCTACCTGCACTCCTGAAGGCTGAGTAATGCGAATGTCTCCGTTTAAAAACAAAACAAAAGAAATATCATCTGCTGTCTTCACCCGCTCCAAGCCATTGCTATATATTGTCCTTCTATGTCCTGCAGCAGCAGATAAAGACAAAAGAAAATATAAATAAATAAATAAATAAATTAATTAATTAATTAATTAATCAATAAAGAGAGAGCACAGCATATGCGGAAGCTATTGAAAGCGGCGGTGTGCTGCTGCTCCTGCTGCTGTTGCTGCTGTTGCTGCAGCAATTGCTGTTGTTGCTGTTGTTGCTGCAGCAATTGCTGCTGCTGCTGCAGCACTGCTGTAGCTATTGCGGCTGCAGGTAGTTTTGTTTGTTTGTGCAGTTTGCTTCGCAGTGGGGTGTGTGCGTGTTTTGCTGCTGCTGGTTACATTTTGCTGCTGCTGCTGCTGCTTTTGCTGCTGTTGCTGCTGCTGTTGCGTGGGGTGTCTATACAGCTGGTTTGTTGTTATGTTGGGGCTTGCCTGCATGCAGCGTTATCTCTGTTCTTCCTTTTAACTCTCTCTTTGCGATGAAAGGCTTTGAGTCTGTTAATACTTCTTTCAGAATTTGTACTGCCTCCAGAAAAGGCCGAGAAAAATCAAAAGTCAGTAAACAGCTAAAATCGTCTTCTGCACGCATGCACATAACACACTGCTGCTGCTGCTGCTGCTGCTGCAGTGGCTGCTGATGCTGCAGTAGCTGCGGCGGGTACTGCGATGTCGCCGC
>NW_013549721.1:16520-21853 GCF_000499425.1 Eimeria acervulina
GGGGACCCGCTAGACCCCGTGCAGCAGCAGCAGCAGCAGCTGCTGCTGCTGCTGCATCGCGTTCCTCCATACCCCTAGAGAGGAGCTGAAGGGCCCTCTGTCGAACCACCTACAGGGGAAGGGCCCCCAATGCTGGGGCCCTCCAGCTTAGGGTTTAGGGTTTAGGGTTTAGGGTTTAGGGTTTCGAAGTCTGCTGCAGGGGGGCCCCCAATGGGTGTAAGTAGCTGAAGGGTGCCCTCAGGGAGGCCTTGCTGCATAAGTTTGAATTGAAATATATTAAAATAATCAGGAAAAAAACAAAAGACGAGGAGAGAACGCAGAGAATGTGTGCATGCAGTAGGGGGCCCCCTAGCAGCAAGGCAGGGGAGAGAAGAAGGTAAAGATAAGGTGGCAATGCAGCAGAACAGGGGCCCCCTCTCTGCCTTTAGGTATATGAAAAGGAAAAAAGCAGTGAGATATTTCAAGAGAAATATGCAAATTATATATTATAATTTAATACAGCTCAGCTGGTGCGGTGTATGTAGGGGAGTTGTTGTTGTAGGTGTATGTGGTTTAGGGTTGGTGTTGCTGCTGTAGACAAGTGCAGACCAAGGCTAAAAAAGTAGAAAAACATTGAAAATAGAGTGAAATATAAATTCTTCTGCCTTTGATCGCTTACTTTTCTTCAATTATTTCTCTCGTTTTACCCTTTTTATTATACGAAACCGCATGCAGAATTCAAGAACAGCCACCACCTGCTGCAGCCGTCTAAACATACACGGCTTGCTGCTGTTCTTACTTTGATCTTCTCTTTGATTTATATATAATTGAATGAAAAATACAAAAAAACAATTAAAAATATTCAAATCACTGCAAGATGGCGGCTAGCAAAGGCATTCGATTGACTGAACAACATCTCAAGCTTATCTAGTACGGCGGATCTTCATACAAATTGCTGCTTTCTTTGCGTTTGTATTTTCTTTTTAAATATAAAAAAACGTTTTTCATTTAAAAGAATATCTTTTTTCAAACAATTTATTCTTCTAGAGATGCTGCGGCTGCTGAGTCCTGTTTCTATCGCGCGTTATTCAGGTGTATGTGCAGCTTACAATCCTTTGTTTCTGAATAAGTTGAATCTTTTGTTTTTATTGTGTTTCTTCATTCATTTGTTTGCATTGAATACTTTTTATCCTTATTATTACTACGCTTTTCTTCATTTTTATTCACCTCCTCTCGATCGATTCTCTGGCTTTGCCTCCTTTCTGAATTATTCTTCACTTTTTGCTGTTGTTTGCAAAAACATTTCGTCTAATTCTTTGAGTTTTTCTCTTCTCTTTGTTCTTCTGCTGCAGCGACACATTTCTCTTGCTCGATGATGATAAGGATGGATTAATAGATAAGAATCAGGTGCGTTTCTTTTTTTGCTGTTGTTTCTCTGCAAGAAAACAGAGGAAGATACATTTCAAAAGATGCATTTGAACCATAATGTATAATTAGTTGGTCCTTAATTAATTCATTTATTGAGGGAAACTTGAGGAGAAAAACTCTACAGCAATTCTAAATATATCAAAGACTACCCAGAGGCTTTCCTATATTCAGAAACGGAGCGTTGTGTATATTATATATATATTATATATAACGATGTTATATATATATATATATATATATTATATAACGATGTTATAAATATATATATATATATATATGTATATTATATACACCCGAGACTCCATTATGCGTTTGCTTTTAAATTGTTTTTATATTTTATTTTGCAGTTTTTTACGCTTTTTCGCGCCTTAGGGCAGACTGTCTCAGATGCAAGTCTATCGAAGATATTTGCAGGTAGGATTAAGTGTGTATTCTTAATAATAGAATTATCTTTAATATGAGTTGCTGCAAGCTATGCTTGTCTTTCTCTCCCTTACTCTCTTCTTTTATCTCTTATTGACTTACTTTCTTTGTCTGTGTTTTATTCGTATTTTTTAGCTGCACTTGCAGAAGAAGAGAAAAATGCTAAAAGTAAATCAACAGACCCAACTGCAAAGAAAGCAGCAGCAGCAGGAGCAGCAGCAGGAGCAGCAGCAGGAGCAGCAGCAGGCGCAGCAGGAGCTGCGAAAGCAGCAGCACCGACAGCTTCTCCCGGTAATTTATTTATTTATTTATTTATTTATTTATTTATTTATTTATTTATAAGCGAATAAATAGCTAAGATAGGGGGCATTCTTCTTATTGAATTTGTTTGCTCTTCATATAAGAAACGCCTTCTTACATGCATGCATAAACTTTACTATTCTTTTTCTCTGGTTTTGTTTTTTTGCTGCTTCTTTCTGATTACTTTTATTTGTTTTGCTGCTGTTGTTGTTTCTGTTTGCTTGTTTTTATTTGTTTTGTTTGTGTTTTTATTCTTAAGAATATTAATATATATTTATATTCATACATATATTTATTTTTTAGTGTATATGTACAAATATATATATATATATATATATTGATATACATCTAATGAGTAATAAGGATTGAAGGCAAATAGCGTTTATTTGATGTCTTTGTTTGTTTTTTCTTTTTTATTTTGTTTTATTGTTTTATTCTTCTTTGAGTGGGTGCAGAGTGTAGACAAAATGTTTTGTTTATTTTGCGCATATAAAGCACAGAAAAATATGAAGATGATATATCTTTGACAATATCTTAATTAGTTTTTTTTCTACTTTTGTTTGTTTGTTTGTTTGTTTGTTTGTTTGTTTGTTTGATATTGTATTAGAAGGAGTGTCGTTTCAGCAATTTGCACGGACATTTGCGGAGACATATCAAAAGCCTTTGACAGAATCTGCGCTAATAAATGCATTTAATGTCTTTGATGCAAACAATACTGGGAAGTTAACTCAAACTCAGCTGCACGAAATACTTACAAAACGAGGAGAGGCGCTAACTAAAGAAGAAGTAGAAGAGTTAATGCTGCTGGCTGCCTTAGGGCATGCAAAAGAAACAGATTATGCTCTACTTGCTAAAAGGTATATCTAAATAAATTAATAAATATAAATAATAATATTAATTTTTATATTTATTTCCTTACCTATATATACATATATATATGTATTTATTTATTTATTTTGATGTGCGGGTTATATATACATATATATATATATATATATATATTTACATTTATATTTATTGTTTTATAAGCATAATATTATTTATATTTGAGCAGAATGCTGCATGCATTTATTTTTCTGCAAATAAATTTTTTTTGTTTTGTTTGTTTGTACAGGTTGGTGAAGGGCCCCGCAGGTATATCTACAATCGACTCTACTTAATTATTTTCTTGTCTATATATATATATATATATATCTTTATATATATATATATCTTTATCTGTATATATATATACTATAAAGATATTAATAATCTGTATAGAGGCCCTTCAAAGTGTAGATGAGAGCAAAGAAAGAAAATTTTATCTCTGTGTATATTATTATATTTAATTACAGGTTTTAATTATATTATATTATTTTTTGTTAACTCTCTTTGTCTCTATTTACAGCAGCAAATTAATGTACTTCTCTTTAAATTGATATACGCTGCATGCACAGAGAAATATATGCAGCTCTGAACTTCTTTTATTTTTTAAGTTTGTAGAATTTAAACTTAATTCTTTATATCTTAAAAATATATTTACAACAATATAATATATATATATGTATATATATATATATATATATTAATATAGTAATAGTGTAGTATGATAATAAACAAAGACAGAAAATAAATAAATATATATTTCATCTTCTATGCTCAACAAAGATGTGCGCTCAATGCACTCAGAAGAGATGACCGTAAAGGCTTTTGATAAATGCTGCAGCAGCAGCAGCAGCAGCAACAGCAACAGCATCAGCAGCACTTGCAGCAGCAGCACCAGCACCAGCAGTAGCAGCAGAAATAGCAGCGACAGCAGTAGCAGCAGTAGCAGCACAACTAGCAGCAACAGCAGTAGCAGCAGCAGTAGCAGCAGCAGTAGCAGCAGCAGCAACTAGAGCATTATGTAGAAGACAGTGAAGGTAAGGGGGTATAGCAGCTGCAGCACTGTGTATAGAGTTGTTGAGATAAGAACAGAATTGCCTCTATTTAATTCTATTAAATGAAGCTGCACTTTTTATTTAAAAAAAAAACAAACAAACAAACATAAAAATCGGCATCGCCGTATCTGCTTTACAACTGATAGCTTGAATAGTAATAAAAAATATAAATAAATAAATAATATTAATAAATAATATTAATAAATAAATAATATTAATAAATAAATAATATTAATAAATAATATTAATTAATATATTTGTTAATATAAAAAAATTTATTCGTTAAATTTATAAATATTTATTTGCTGTTGCCTTCCGCATCGAGTTCAGGTGTATGATGACCTCAGTCGATGTGGGGTGTATAAATGCATTTTATTCTTCTTTTTGAAATATAAAAACGAAAATATTAAACTATTTAATTATTTTCAATTATATTTTGAAGAAAAAAAAGAAAAAATATATATATTAGCTGCACAATACCGCGCTGCTTGCGGTGCGGTGTCTGCAGCAGCAGCAGCAGCAGCAGCAGCAGCAACAGCAGGAACAACAGAAAAAATAAAAACTCTGCTTCAATTCTTGGATAATTTGTGTTGAATTGCTTTGATAATATATTAATTTAATTAATATAATTGATTAATTCTGCATATTTCTTTATTTATCCTCTCATATAAAATAAAACATTTATAATAAACACCTGAACACCCCCCAACCCCTCTTCTGAAACAGTTGCATTATCCTCTGGATAATTGTTTTTGATTATTTTGTGTCTTTGCGTTGTATATTTACATTTATTTGACTTCTCACGATGTATACACTTGAGATATTACCTTTAAAAGAAGAAGCAAGGGCTCTATATGACGGGCATTGTACCTTTCATGAGGGTGATAGCGGTTTAGATCTATTTATTCTTGAAGAATGCACAATAGAACCAGGAGAAACAAAGTTTCTAAGACTCGGTATTGCTGCTGCTATGCGAAACAATGCACAAAAATCTGTCTCTTGGCTTCTACTTCCTCGCAGCTCTATCTCTAAGACCCCCCTCCGACTCGCAAACTCAGGTCAGCTATAAATTAGTAAATATACTAATAAATAAATAAATAAATATATATGTATATATTTACATTTATATATACACGTATATATATATATGTGTATGTATTTATAAGTATGCATTTATTTAATATAAATATGTATATAAGTCTGTATATATATATATATATATATATGCGTATATTAATATGTGCATACACATAATGTTTATACACTTATGTATATAAATATATA
>NW_013549720.1:0-9493 GCF_000499425.1 Eimeria acervulina
GCGGAGTCCGGCTGACGCGGCCATCAGCAGTCAGACAAAAACACAAAAAGAATAAAAACACCCAAACACAAATACACACACTCCCCTGCTGCTGCTGCTGTTGCTGCTGCTGCTGCTGCTGCTGCTGCTGCTGTTGCTGGTTATTAGGGAGTGAACAGCTGCATGCGTCTCCTTATGTTGAGATCCAAAGCCCTCCACTCATCTCTATCGGGCGTACAAAAAACAATCTTCATTCTCTGCTGCTGCTGCTGCTGCTGTTGCTGCTGCTGCTTCTGCAGCTGCTGCTGCCTGTGCTGCTGTAGCTGCCAGCGGTGTGCTGCAGCAGCAGCACAGTAAGCAGCAGCATGCAGCGGGTACGCCCCAGCTGCTGTACCCAGCAGCGGCACTGCAAGGGTCTTAAGCCCGAGAGCAGCAGCAGCAGCAAAAGCTTTTAAGTAACAGTCTTCAAGCAGATAAAGAGAAGGGGAATGGAGTTGACGCTGCTGCTGCTGCTGCTGGTGTTGCTGCTGCAGCTGCTCCTGCAGCTGTTGCGGTGGCAGGTGCTGTTCTTGCTGCTGTTCCTGCTGTTGCTGCTGCTTCGCTTCCTCTACATCGCAGTCTATCAGCAGCAGCAGCTGCTGAAGCAGCTGCTGCTGCGTCAGCACAGCAACAGGCTCCACACACTGCAGCAGGAAGAGAGGAGCAGCAGCAAACCCAGGGGTTAATACTAAAGACCCTCGCTTCAGCAGCAACTGCGGTGGTAAGGGACGCCGTGGTGCTGCTGTTTCTGCTGCTGTCGCTGCTGCTGCTAATGCTGCTTCTGCTGCAGAGGCTGCCGCTGCTGCTACCAGCGGAGAACACTCGCAGCAAGCCCCCTTCAGTGCAGCTGCTGCCCTTCGCGCTGCTGCTGCTGCACCTCCTCCTCCTGGTGCTGCTTCTGCTGCTGCTGCTGCAGATGGTGAGAGCGGCCACTGCTGCTGCAGCTGTGGGGTCAGCAGCGCTGCATGCATTTGTTGCGCAGCAGCAAGAAAGGAGTTTACAGCATCTGCCGGGCCTTCCTGTTGCTGCTGCTGCTGCTGCTTCTGCAGCAGCAGCTGCTGCTGCTGCTGCAGGAATAGGTGAAGCCAGGGACCTGCAGCAGCAAACAGCTGCGATGCCCCTCGAAAGCCGCTGCCTTCCGCGTGTATTTGCAGCGAACGCCCAATGCCAGCCACCGCCCCACAGCAACGCAGCTTAGAGATGTCTGCAGCAGCAGCAGCAGCACAGCAGCAGCAGCAAATGACAGCAGCAGCAGCAGCAAATGACAGCAGCAGCAGAACGGAACAAACACCGTCAAAGAAAATCAACAAAAAAAGCAGCAACAAGAGCACCAGCACCACAGCAGCAACACGAGCAGCAACACCAACTGCAGCAGCAGCAGCAGCAGCAGCAACACCAACTGCAGCAGCACCAGCAGCAACAGCAGCAGCAAACTGTTTACCTCCTAGGTGTAAAGCCACGTGATCCCACACCCCCGCAGCAGCGGAATCAGCAGCATGATCCCGTTGTTGTGGTCCCTGCTGCTGCTGTTGCTGCTGCTGCTGCTGTTGCTGCTGCTGCTGCTGTTGCTGCGGCAGCAGGTGAGGAGGCAGCTCGGGGTCTGCTACTGCCCAAGCCGACGGAACGCGAATGCCCTCCATTTCTAGAGGAGGTTCACGGGGGAAAGGGACCTGAACCCCACAAACCCTAAACCCTAAACCCTAAACCCTAAACCCTAGACCCTAAACCCTAAACCCTAAACCCTAGAAAACCCTACTAAACCCTCATTCCTGGCCGGCGAACAAAAGGGGTCTCTGGAAGGCAGAGTGGAGACAACTGACTGGGTTAAAAGCTCTAGGGTTTAGGGGTGCGAGGGTTTAGGGTTTAGGGTTTACGGGTTTTGTGAAGGCAGCCACGCGCTGCAGCAGCAGCCGCTGCAGATCTCCAGAGGGGGGTCGCCTGCTGATCTTCTTCAAACCCTTGCTGCTGCGGAACCCAGGAAACCCACTAGTAGGAATATGCCGCAGCAACCGCTGCTGCTGCTGCTGCTGCCGCTGCTGCTGCTGCTGCTGCTGTGGAGACAGCAGCATCTGTCCAGTCAGCGCGCTGCTGCTCCCATACAAACTCATAAAGCACTCCCTCGCGGGCCCTTCAGCGGGGGCCCCCCACAGGGGCCCCATGGGGGGCCCCCCTACAGGACCTCCAGGGGGCCCTCCTAGGGGCCCCCCTAGGGGCCCCCTCGGGGGCCCTCTCAGGGATCCCCCTTGGGGTCCCCCTTGGGGCCCTCCTAGGGGCCCCCCTTGGGGTCCCCCTTGGGGCCCCCCTTGGGGCCCCCTCAGGGGCCCCCCGAGAGGCCCCCCCAGGGGCCCCCCCAAAGACCCTCCAAGGGGCCCCCCTAGGGGCCCCGCAAGGGGGGCCCCCTTGAAGGTGTATCTAGCAGCCCGGGTAGCAGCAGCTGAAGCAGAGGCGAGTGGGGCAGAAGAAGGATTGAGGAGAGGCGCAGCAGCAAGCATGTTCTGTACGTACAGCAAAAAACTCAAGGGAGAAGCAGCAAGAACAGCAGCCGCTTGGCTGCTGCTGCTGCTGCTGCTGCTGTTGTTGCTGTTGTTGCTGCTGCTGCTGATGCTTCTCGTGGTGCAGCTGCTGCAGACGACGCACCAGCACCTGCTGCTGCTGCTGCAGAGACACCTGGCGTTGTCGCTCTTCTGTTTGTGCTTGATAAGAAGACAGGCGTCTGCCCTTAGAATAATAAGAGGGCCCGTACAGCGAGCTCCGCTGCTGCTGGTGCATGCTGCTGCTGCTGCTGCTGCTGCTGCTTTTGCTGCTGCTGCTGGTAGTGGTGGTGGTACTGCTGTAGAATGAATGCGCTGAGCTATCGCTCCTGCTGCATCTGAACTGTTGTCGTTGTTGCTGTTGCTGCTGTTGCTGTTGCTGCTGCTATTGCTGTTGCTGCTGCTGCTGGTGGTGTGCCTGCACTGCAGCGCTGCTTGCCGACGCAATAGCAGCAGCAGCAGCAGCAACAACAACAACGACAACAACAGCAGCAGCAGGGGCTTTGGCTTGCTGCTGTATTTGTCTTTGTTTGTATTTCTTCTTCTTTACTTCTTTTGCTACGTTTGTGTGTGTGTTGCTGTCGTAGGAGAGTAGGCTCAGCCCTAAGAGTTAAATAATAACTTAACAAAGTGCAGCGATAATAATTTAATAAACTAATTACAACAGAAACAAACGAAGAAAGATAAACTCGTGAACACCATTGAGAAGGCCCCTCCTACTCTTCTGCTTCTCTTATACTACTCTAGACCCCTGCTGCTGCTGCTGCTGCTGCTGTTGCTGCTGCTGCTGCTGCTGTTGCTGCTGTTGTTGTTGCTGTTACTGCTATTTTTCTTAATAACAATATTAAAATACAATAAAAACTTAAATTTTATTTATGAAACACCGAAGAAGCTGCTGTAGGCGTCATGCTGCAGCTGCCTTCAGTTATAGAGGGGGGAGGGGGTTCATAGACAACAAATTTTTTAACATTGTTATTATTATTTAGTTTAATTAATTATTATTATTTAGTTTAATTAATTATTATTATTTAATTTAGTTATTTATTATTTTATTTTATTTGTTTGCCTCTTTTGTTTGCTCTTTTCGCGCTGCTACAGCAGCACAAAGACACTTCACAGCATATTTCGTTCTATTGTTTATCTATAAATATAATATATAACATCAATAATAAATAAATAAATAAATATAAATATACATATAAATATATATAAACATAAATATATATATTTATATATTTATTTATTTATTTATTTGTTTAAATAGGATTATATACAGAAGGTTAATAATAAGCTGCGTAGACAGATTGTATTACAAATGGAGTGTATATATAACTGTCTTATTATAAATAATTATCTGTATATACAAATGCTTTTTAATTAATTAAATATATAAAACTAATTTATAATTATATGCATATAGACAGCGTTTATTCAGTCGTGCTTGTAAAGGGTTGCTGCGGTGTATGTTCAGCAGCTTAATAATTTATATATATATATATATATATATGTACAGATGTTTTATAATTAGTTAAATATATACACAGAGTTATTTGCGGTGTATCTGCAGCCTCCCTCTATCAGCAGCAAATCTCTACAGTTTTGCTGCTGGGGTCCCCTTCTGCTTCTTAAAGATTTGTTTGCTGCATGCACAGCAGCAGAAACAGTTGCTGCATTACGCAGCAGTGCTGCTACTTGAGGTGTACAGGCACGCAGCATCAACCGGAACTGCTGCAGCAGCAGCAGCTCCCGAAGCAGCAGCAGCAGCAGCAGCAGCAGCAGCAAATGAGAGTCCCTATTCTTTATTCACTTTTGTGTTGTATTTCTTGCTGCTCTGTCCGTCTTTAACTCCAGTGCAATTAGAGATAACAGGCTGCTGCTGCTAATGCTGCTGCTGCTGCTGCTAATGCTGCTGCTGATGCTGCTAATGCTGCTGCTGCTAATGCGGCTGCTGCTGCTGCTGGGAGGCGCAGCAGCAAATGCTGCAAGCGAGAGATTACAACCAAAATAAATAAATAAATAATTAAATAAATAAATATATGTCTCCACGCCTACGAAGACGAAGCACCCACAGAAGGAAGAGCGCTGCTGCTCATGCCGCGACGTCGCTGCTGCTGCTGTTGCTGCTGCTGCTGTTGCTGCTTTAGCCGAGGAAGAGCTGATGTACTTCTAGAGAGTTTTGCTGCTGCTGCTACTGCTGCTGCCCTTCGCGGTTGCGGCGTAGGTCGTGAGAGGCCGAGGCGAGGCAACCTGCTGCTGCTGCTGGTTTTGCTGCTGCTGCTGGTTTTGCTGCTGCTGCTCGCTTTACTGCCGACGTTGGGTTTGCTGGTGCTGGTGCTGCTGCTGCTGGGTTTGATGCTGCTGCTGCTGGGTTTGTTGCTGACGCTCTGTTTGCTGCTGCTGCTGCTGCTGCTGCTGCTCTTGCCTTCCATATTCTTGCATGCGGGCGCAGCAGCAGGCGTAGAGTTTGGTTGTGCAGCAGCAGCAGAAGGAAGTGCTGTTGCTGCTGCTGTTGCTGCTGCTGCTGCAGGGGTTTGTTTCTTTTGTGCTGCTGCTGTTTGGCTTTGCTGCTGCAGCCGCTGCAGGCGCTGATCAACCTGAGACAGGAAAGCTTTTGCTGCTACAGCAGATGCAGACGCAGGAAACAAGCTGCTTTTTGCTGCTGCTGCTGCTGCTGCTGCTGCTGCAGTTGCTGCTCTACGCTCTTGACGCGTCTCCATTCCGTGCTTCAGCAGCACAGGGGAATCAGGCGCTGCTGCCTCTGCTGCTGCTGCTGCTGTTGCTGCTGCTGCTGCTGCTGCTGGTGTTACAGTGGCAGTCTCTGTCGCCGCAGCAGAAGCTCTGCGAGAGCTGCTGTTGCTGCTGCTGCTGCTGCTTGCATGAGCGTCATTGAACACATCCTTAACTTCCTGCTGCAGCCGCTGCCACATCTTCGGCTGCTGCGTCTGCGTCTGCGTCTGCTGCTGTTGCTGCTGCTGCTGCTGCAGCGGTAGCAGCGAATTGCTAGAGGGGAAGAGAGCTCTATAAGGCGAGAGGGTGCGGCTGCTGCACAAGCTGCTGCGTCTGCTGCTGCTGAGACCTGCTGCTGCTGCTGCCTCAGCCCCTCTGCATGCTTCTGTTATCATCTGGGCGCTGCTGCTGCCCAACAACTCCAGCAAACTCGTGCTGCTGCTGCTGCTGCTGTTGCTGCTGCTGTTGCTGCTGCTGCTGCTGGTGTCCTGTGCTGTTGCTGCGTCTTCAGTGGGAGACCCTTCCTGCTCAAACAAGGGAAGGGGCTCGTCGCTGTCTTGCTGCTGCTGCTGCTGCTGCTGCTGTGGCTGTTGCTGTTGCTCCTGCTGCTGCTCCTGCTGCTGCTGCAGTATGCGAGGCAGCTCTTCGTCTGAGACTATAACAGCAACTTCATCACCGCTGCCCTCTGCTGCTGCCGTTGCGGTTTTTGCTGCTGCTGCTTCTGGTGCCGCTACTTCTGCTGCTTCTGCTGCTGCTGCTTCTGCAGCTTCTGGTGCTGCTGCTTCTGCGGCTTCTGGTGCTGCTGCTTCTGCTGCTACTGCTTCTGCTGCTGCTGCTTCCGCTTCTTCTGCTGCACCGTCCACACGCTTTGAAGAGAGGCGTTGCCGCTTGCCTGCACTGCCGCTGCTGCTGCTGCTGCTGCTGCTGCTGCTGCGGCTGTCGCTGCTGGTGTTGCTGCTACCGCTGCCGCTGCTGCTGTCCGTGCTGTCGCTGCTGCTGCGCTTCCTGCTGCGCTTCCCACGCTGCTGCTGTGCCTCTTGCTGCTGCTGCTGTTGCTGCTGCAGCGTCTGTTTAGGCTCCTGCTGCTGCTGGGTTTGTTTCTGCTTCTGCTGTTGCTTGTGTTGCTTGTGCTTCTGTTGCTGCTGGTGCTTCTGCGGCTGCAGGGTCTGAACTTGCTGTTGCTCTGGTTGCTGCTGCTGCTGTTGCTGCTGCTGCTGCGTGTGCGGCAGCAGTTGGGTTGGCGGGGCAGAAGCATCAACGGTAGACCTGCGGCTTCTAGCGAGGCCGACACTGTCTGCTGCTGCTGCTGCTGCTGCATCTGCTGCTGCTGCTGCTGCAACTGAAGCCGAAGGGGCTGGTGCCGTCGATGCTGCATCTTCTGTCTCGAGCTCATGTGCTGCTGCTGCTGAAGGTGCTGCTGCTGCTCTGTTCTGGGCAGGCGGAGTCGCAGCAGCAGCTGCTGGTAGTGCGGGTGTAGCGTTTGCTGCATCTGCATCTGCCCCTGCTGCTGCTGGAGCTGTTGCTGCTGCTGCCGCTGCTGCTGCTGCTGCTGGTTCTGCTGCATCTGTATCAGAGTCGCTGCAGCAGCTGGCGGCTTTCAGCAGCTCTTCTAAATCAAACATTTCTGTTAGCTGCTGCACTGGTGGGCTCACAGCTTCTTCGTGCTGCTGCTGCTGCCAGCGCGCCGCAGCAGCAGTGGAAGCAGCAGCAGCAGCAGCAGCGGCAGCAGCAGCATCATCAGGGTGGGGAGAGCAGCAGAAGGGTAGATAAGCAGCAAACCTCCAAGCAGGGATCTGCAGCAGCGAGGAGTAGCAGCACTCTATCCACTCAGACGTCACTGACACGCTTCTGCTCTTACTCGCCTTCCTGCTGCTGCTGCTGCTGCTGCTGCTGCTGCTGCTGCAGGGAGCAGCAAGCACCTTCCTCACCGCATCGAAGTAAAACCAAACAAAAAATCGGCCGCACACTTCGCGGATCAGCACCTGCTGCAGCGCAGCAACATCTACTCCATTCGCTGCCAGCTCAGCAGCAGCAGCGGCAGCAGCAGCAGCAGCAGCGGAGCCTGCTGCTGGTTCAGACGGTGAGTCTGCTGCTGCAAGTGCTGCACTGGATGGTGTTACACTCGGTTCGATCTGTCTCGGCCCGTTGTGCAGCTGCTGCTGCTGCAGCATTTGCGGCTGCTGCTGCTGCTGTACCTGCTGCTGCTGCTGCTGTACCTGCTGCTGCTGCTGCTGCAGCTGCTGCTGCTGCAGCAGCAGCTGCTGCTGCACCAGGGTATTGGCGTACTGCCAGCACTGATGTTTATATATTCTTTTTCTTACTGGCTTCCACATACGGTTCGGGTTGAGGGGTATAAATTTATCTTTCTTTAGCTGCTGCACGCAGCAGCTAAAGGTAGCAGCAACCAGATCCTGAGGCTGCAGCTGCATAGCAGCAAAGCTGCTGCTGCTGCACGGCAGCGGCTGCAGCAGGTGCTGCGGTGGAGGCGTGCAGCAGCATGAACAGGGCAAAGACAAAGACAAGAAAGACCACTGAGCCAGCTGCTTCTCTGTTGCTGCTGCTCCTGTTGCTGCTGCCCCTGCTGTTGCTGCTGCTGCTGTGCCGTCGCTACAGGCAAGTGGGTGGAGGCCAATGTCGTAGCATTGCTGCTGCTGCTGCTGCTGCGGCTGCTGCTGCAGCTGTTGCTGCTGTGTGTGCGGGGGCAAAAGGGCAGCTTTCAGAGCAATAAGCTGCCCCGCCCCGGAAAGAGGAACGGTAGGCATAGGAGAGGATGTGAGTGCTGTTGAGCTGCAGCAGCTGCTGCAGCAGTTGCTGCAGCAAGAGCTGCTGCGCGGGGAGATTGGTGGGTGTGTATGGGGTCTAGGGGGTCCTCCACATGCAGCGAGAAGCTGCTGCAGCAAACATTTTATTTCTGCGTTCAGAGGAAGCAGCAGAGCAGCAACAGCAGCAAAGGCAGAGCTCTGCAGCAAACTGAGAAGGAGTGGTGGTTATGAAGGGGGGAGGAGCGCGCAGCGCTTGCCTCGACGACGGATCTTTATAAAGCAGAAAAAATATAAATAATTTACTTTATTTCATATTTAAATTCAAATAAATTGAGCCCCTACACCTGCATATCTTGAGGTGTACATGCAGCTCGGCTGACTGTCTGCAGCAGCCCCAAGCGCAGAACGTGAAGAGGGTTGTTCGCATGCAGCGAGGAATAATAAATTGTTCTCTGAAAGAAATAATATAAATAATGTTTATTTTACTGTATTTATCGTTATTTTATAACAAAGAAAGCAATAGAAACCCTCGCTTAGGGGTTTAGCGGCCGGCTGTTTGTATGCACAACACGGCGGCACACACTCGCTGTACATACACCTGAAGAAGCAGCATATTTTTCGCTTGTTGAGCTGCTCTCTCTTATTTATTTCTTATTAATTTATTTATTTTACACTCATTTATTTGCATTAAAAGAAACTATCAAACAATAGAAGAAGATATCTGCACACTTACCCCCCGGTGCTTCCGCAGCGCGAACTCAAGAAAAGTGATGCTGCTACTGCTGCTGAAGCAGCAGCAGCTTCGTTTCTTGAAACAGAAACAGCAGCAGCAACAACAACAGCAACAACAACTGCTGCAGCAGCAGCTTCGATACCTGAACCAGCTGTAGCTGCAGCAGCAGCAACTGCTGTTGCAGCAGCAGCTTCGATACCTGAACCAGCATTTGCAGCAGCAACAACAGCAGCAGCAGCAGCAACTGTTACATCAGCAGCAACTGTTTCAGTAGCAGCTTCAACACCTGAACGAGCAGCAGCAGCAGCAGCAGCAACTGTTGCAGCAGCAGCAACTGTTGCATGAGCAGCATCGATACGTGAAGGAGAAGCCGCCGCCGCCGCCGCAGCAGCAGCAGCATCAGCAGCAACATCAGCAGCAGTTGTTGCATGATAATAAGCTGCTGGAGCAGGATTATTAGTTGCTGCTGCATGCGAACATGAATCCAATCGGGGTAATTGTACCGGGAAGTGCATGCGCCTTCCCTCAGCAGCTCGAAGGTGATTTGAAGTGGCTGCTGGATATTAAACCTGCAGCAGATATCGTTTGCTTCCTGACGCAGAACAATCAACTGCCTCCAGATATGGGCATTGGCATTTACTACGCACTGCCGCCTTTCGAGAACTGGGAGGTGAATCAATTGATTATATATATATATATATATATATATATATATATATATT
>NW_013549720.1:9593-36773 GCF_000499425.1 Eimeria acervulina
TTATATATATATATATATATATATATATATATATATTGTATAGCATTATATATATATGTATATATTTGTATGTATATGTATTATTGAATAGAATATAATAGAATATAATTACATTCAATTCATATGTACATGAATTTTATATTTATAGTTATGTTTGTCTAATCTCGTAGTCATATCCTGTATTGGGTTATTATATGTGTAACAAATCAATGTAATGGAATGTATGATATATATTATATGATATTATATGATGTATATATTATGTTTATTATATGATATACGATATAAGATATATTATGTTCAATCTATGATAAAATATGATATAGTCGAATTATATGATATTTGATGTATGATATATAATATCGTATTATGTAGGGTATATGATATATATGATACATGATATACGATTTATGATAAGATATATGATAGGATATATAATGATATATAATAATACGATATAATATAATATATGACAGGATATATGAAAGAAGCACATAATATATGATGTGATATGATATAATATATAATATGTCTAACGCTAACTGCATGCATGCATGTTGCTGCATGCACGCTTTGTGCTGCTTTGTGTTTGTTTTGCGTTGCAGTTTATGGGCGTTCTAACAAATAACAGACCGAGTTCGCTTCTTTCTACAGGCTGGCAAGGAAAACAAATGATTCCCTTCCGCAGATTGCTCGCTTAGGGTTTAGGGTTTAGGGTTTAGGGTTTAGAATTTAGTGTTTATGTGTATCGGCAGAGATCTCGCCTATTCTTTTATTAGTTTGAGTCCTGCCTCGTCGATATTTGTTTTTGTGTATTGTATTTTAGTTTTTTGCTGTTTTTCTTTGTATTTCTTTTACAGGAATTTGCTGCCTCAAGCTGAGCAAGCTTCAAGCATTCGTCTTGGCTTGTAAGTCGGCAATGTGCAGTAAATGCTGTTCATAATATAATATAATATCCTGCGAGTAAAATTATCTGTAGAACATTTATGTAAGAATTCTACTTCATCTTTTCTTTTGATAATGTTTCTACAACGGATTCTTAATGATGTCTCCTCTCAATTAAGCAAATGAATTACTAACTGCAATTTTTAACCAAGTGCTGCTGCAGGGAAGAAGAGAGGCATGATGTGTGCTGGCGCTTCCCTGAACTTTTCTTTTGCATGCATGCGCCGTTTGTCTTCATTTTTCAGCCTCTCAAGTTGAATTTGTTCATGTTCGTGATTTTGCTGTTTGTGTTTCTGCTGTTTATTTTCCTGCTGTTTATTTTCCAGCTGTTTATGCGTCAGTTTTGTTTACTTTTTAGTTGTTTTACTTTTCAGCTGTTCATGTTTCAGTTGTTCATGTTTCAGCTCGTCTTTAGGCTGTTTTTTTTAGTTTTTTATTCTTCAATTATTCACTTTGTTTTCCAGCTGTTTATATTTCCGTTGTTTATATTTCCGATGTTTATGTTTTAGTTCTTTTCAGCTTTTCATATTTCAGCTGTTCATATTTCACTATTCGCATGCACTGGCTGTCGGTGTTTCTCCATCAACATCAGCGATGTTGTTGTAGTTTTCTGCGTTTAGTTTATTGGAATCTGCTCAAAGTTTGACTGAAAAACTCGAAACGAAGCCAATAGTCGACGCAAAAAAGGAATATGCGCGAAAAGTGGCGCTGAACTTATACCGGTTCGTTTTCACAGTCGGTTGTGCGTACACCTGAGCTGCACGTACACCTCAATTTTGAATTGTTTCATTTTAGTCGATTCATTTCAATTTATTGCATTGTTTGTTGTTGGTCTCCTCTTATTCTTTTCTCCGCCTTAAACTTTAATTTCGTTTTCGTTCTTTTCTTTTTCTTCTTTTACTTTGTTTCTTTCTTTCCTACTTTTTCTTCATTTCATGCAGATTTGTGGAGTCATTTCAAGGTGGTGGTGATCAGACGCTGTTGGATCGCTGGTTCGAACGGTGAGGCTGACGAGGTTAATGTTGAGTTATTTTTCAGCTATCTTTTGCAAGACAGAAGTTGCAGCAAGTCATCAAGAGTCGCACCAACACACCACACGGTAGCAAACTGCTGGCGACTGTGCTGTGTGGTGGTTTGCTGCTGCTTTGCTGTTGTTTGCTGCTGTTGCAGCTTCGAGGCGAAATATCGCATAGATCCGAACTTTGTTATGAAGAGCGAATAAACAGTTCAGACGCGTTTTATAGTTCATTATATATAGATATATATACATATTTATATATATGTATATATATGTTTATATATCATTACAAATCAAGACGGCGCAGGCACCCGGGGACTCATGATGCCCCGCAAGCCACAGAAACACCCAGAGAAAGCAGCAGCAGCAGGTGCTTTGCTTCTAGCTTCTGCTGCTGCAGCGTCCTGACTCTGCAGCTGCAGCTTCCTGCTTCGCCAGGTGCTTCTGCTGTCGCAGCAGCAGCGTGCTGCTACTGTTTCTTTTGCTGCTGTTGCTGCATTTTATTGAATGAAGCACACGGACCTTGACTTGTCTTCTCCTCTAGCTCGTGGTTAATGTGGGTTTTCCTTTGGTTTGTTTGCAGCGTTGTCAGGGTTTTTATATTCTTAGAGACAATAGAGTTGTTTAGGGTGGCGTAACGCGCTTTTTCTCTGTCTAGTAAATCAAATTCATATTTCGTAGAGGCAATTCAAAGGCCCCATCGAATAAAAATAGTAATATGTCTGTCTGCAGTAATGCATAAAGATAATAAATACGACTACTTGTAGTAAATAAATCTAATGAGTCTTTTGGTAATAATATATAAACAATAAAAAGTAAAAAGTTTACTTGTAACAATACAATAAAACAAATAAACCGTCTTGCGGCGCTGATACAACAAATAAGCAGAGCGAAGATATCTTCGCTAAAAGAGAGGCTCCGGCCTTTAAACGCACTTCAGGTGTATAATACATAATGAGGCATACTTCCATCATTTAGGTATATTATGAAGAATGTACACATGATATATATATATATATACTATATATATATTGTATTATCTGTATACATATACTTTACATAACAGGAATACGCATTGCATGCAGGCAATACATTGTATATAAATGCACATATAATACATGTATATATATATATATATATATATATATCTAATAATATACATATATAATAAATATTTATGTACACGTATACATATATGTACACAAATATTATTTATTATTAAAGTTGAAGGGAGGCGATGGCGGCGTTCCGCGGAGTGTTGCAGTTGGGCTGCTGCTGCTGTTACTGCTGCTGGCTTTGTGCGTGTTGCAGCTGTTCCTGGTGCAGCATGTGGTGCTGCAGCAGGAGTTGCTGCTGCTGCTGCTGCTGCTGCTGCTGTTGCTGCTGCTGCTGCAGTTCAAGTTGGTGGAGTCTTCTGGCGCGTGCTTCTTGTGCGAGAATCCTCTGTCTTCTTTCTTCAGCAGAGACAACTTCGCCTGCAAGCATTTGCTGCTTTTCTCGTGCATTGTTGTAGAGGTGCAGCACAATAACTACCAGCAACAAAACCCAAAAAAACGGAGAAAATATACTCAGATTTTTGTCAGGCACCAACAAATCCCACAGCCGTTGACTCTCAGCCGCACGCTGAGCTAAACGCTCCCTCTCTGCTGCAGCAGCAGCTGCTGCTGCTTCGTCTGCTGTTGCTGCTTTGTCTGCTGCTGCAGCTGGCGCTGCTGTAGACGGTGCTACTGTAGACGGTGATCCTGCAGATGCTGCTGCTGGCGCTGCATCTGCTGTATTTGGCGGTGGTTGATGTGCTGGTGCTGCGCGTGTTGCAGTTGCCGTTGCTGCTGTTGCTGCTGCGCATGCATTTGCTGCTGCAGTTGCTGCTGCTGTGGGCCTAGTGGAGCATAGACACCGCAAAAAAGACAGAGAAAATTTTGTTTGCTGCGCTGCAGATAATGCAATCGGAGCTTCCCCCTGCAGCAGCTGACGCACGAAGGAGCGATGACTGAGGAGGGGTCTTAACCTGCTGCTGCTGCTGCTGCTGCTGCTGCTGATGCTGATGCTGCGATAACCCGAAGGCGCAGCATTCAAGCAAAAAGGAGAAGAGGCTGAGAGCGCCTGTGCAATGCGTGAGGGAGCGGCAGACAGCGGCGGCCTCATTTAGAGTCAAGAAGAAGAAGAAGACGAAGACGAAGAAGACTGAGAGGAGGACGAAGATGAAGATGAAGATGAAGAAGAGGGGGAGAGAGAGCAGAAGAGACGAAAAAAAGAAGAGACAAGAGAGAAGACAAAGACAGACACTGCAGCAAAGCCCTCACAGGAGGGGGCTAGCCGCTCTAAACAAACAAAATAAAAAGAAAAGAACAAAGAAATAATTTCAATTGAAATAAAATAAAAAGACGTTTGCGTCTTTATTCCAGAAAAAATAATCCAAAAATCCATCCTCGACGTCTACAGTTCAGCGTTTAGGGTTTAGGGTTTAGGGTTTAGGGTTTAGGGTTTAGGTGAAGTCGATTCAAAGATGAGTATGAAGCAAAACCTTTGGGAGTATTTGTCTGTTGTTTAATTGTATATTTAAATATATATAAATATATATGGTGAACATAATTCTTTTTCTTTTTCTTTTTATCGTCTTACTTCTTTTTTTTTAATTGCTTCTCTCAGCTAGTTTGCCGCCGAGCTGCTGTCTTCAGCTTGCTCGCGAGTTGCTGCATCTGTTCTTCTCTTTTATTTGTATTTATTTGAATATATTTCTTTTTTTTCATCTTTATGCAGCACGAAGAAACAAACAAACTCTCTCCTACACAGCCCTTGCTGCTGCTGCTGCTGCTGCTGCTGCTGGGGGCCCCCGCCCCCGCTGCAGTCATCGCAGCAGCAAAATCTCGACAGTAAAACAGCAAATATTATCTTGAGGTTTTTTTGTTCACTTTGCTGCACTTCTGTAGCCCCTCTCAGTAAAAGAGAGGACGTATACACAACACCCCTAGCAGCAGCAACTGCAGCAGCAGCAGCAGCAATAACAAGAGCAGCAACAGCAGCAACAGCAACACAACCAACAGCAGCAAAAGCAGCATGAACAACAGCAATACTCATACGACCACCAGCAGCATCCGCAGAGACAGCAACAACAGCAACATCAGCATCAACAGCAGCAGCAGCAGCAGCAGCAGCAGCAGCAGCAGCAGCAGCAGCAGCAGCAGGAATGGGGGCTCATCCATCTTTGGTGTATTCACAAGCAGCAGCAGCACCAAGCTGCCGTGTAGGAGAGGAGCTGCGCTCAGGCCGCTTCCCTTCTATAAGAAGAGACGGGATATGCGGTTTGCTGTCTCTTAATCGCGCTTCGCTGCTGCTGCTGCTTCGTTCAATAGATGTTAGCAGCAGAGCAGACAAACTCCTTAGGGCCCAAACTGCAGCAGCAGCAGCTAAAGCAACTGCAGCAGGAGGAAAAACGCGAGCAGCAGCAGCAGGAAGAGGGGGAGCAACAGCAGCAACAGCAGCAACAGCAGCAACAGCAGCAGCAACAACTACATCTCTCTTACTCAAAGATGAATACTGCAGCAGCTGCCGGCTTAGGGCTTGTGAGGCATATGTTATGCGAAAGGTTTGTCTGCTCTTTTTAATCAAATGCATTAAAACAAATATATATATATATATATATATATATATATATTCAAGCGTATAAATATATATACTGTGTATGCAATAAATATATTTATAATATAATATAATATACTACAGTATAATCTAATATAATATATATAAATATATATATATGTATATGTATTTGTTTATGCACAGGATGCGCTGTACTTTACCCAATATAATATAATGTACTACAATATAACATAATATTATATATATAATACAATATAATATATATAATATAATACAATATAATATATATAATATAATATAATTATATTTATATATAATTATATATTTGTTTATGCTCAGGATGCGCTGTACTTTACGCGGGAGTGCGCAGCGCTGAAGTCGGAGTTGGAGCGGCTGCTGAGCTGCACAGACAGCCGAGCGCTGAATAATTTTATTATATTTTCTTCTTGTAGATTAGATAAAAAACAAATAAAAGATATATCTCCTTACCCTCCCCCTCCTGCTCCTGCTGCTGCTGCTGCAACTTCTGCTGCTGCTGCATCTGCTGCTGCAACTTCTGCTGCTGCTGCTGCTGCTGCTGCTGCTGCTGTAGATGCAGCTGCATGTACACCTCAAATGCATAAATGCAGATTCTGTCAAGAGACAGAGACAGAGAAGAATAACGCACATGAAGTAAATTTAATCAACAGCTAATAATCGCTGTTTTTCTTTGTTCATTCATCTTGCTAGTCTTTACCAGGCTCTGCATATAATATATATATATATATATATATATATATATGTATGTATATATTATATATGTAGATACATTGTATATATAGATATGCGTATACATATACATATATATATATATGTACATATGCGCATACAAGCCTATACATATGTATATATATTTATAAATATATATGAAATCAAATAAAACTATATATATATATATTTGTATATATATACATGCATATACGTATATATATATATATGTATGTTTGTATATATATACATGCATATACATATACATATATATTTATATATATATATATATATACATATACATACATATACATGCATATATATATATATATATGTGGATATGTTTTTGTATTTATTGAGTTTTGTTTTTTATTTGTGTTATTCGTTGATTGTTTGTTTGTTTTATTTATTTTTGTTTTATTTATTTTTATTTTTTTATTGCTATTTGTTCTATATATTATCTGTTGTTTGCTTTATTTATTATTTATTTTATATATTTTAATTAATTAATTAATAATAATAATAATTACTATTATTTTTATTTTATTTATTTTTTGTTTGTCTTAGGCCGCATGCGCAGCTTGTTATGAACTGGAAGGCCTCTTCGTCTTTTTAGAAACGCATGCAGACAAAATTAGAGCAGTGAGCTAAACCCTAAACCCTAAACCCTAAACCCTAAACCCTAAACCCTAAACCCTAAACCCTAAACCCAATACCTTAAACCCTAAACCCTAAACCCTAAACCATAAACCATAAAAAGATCGGAAGAGCGTCGTGTAGGGAAAGAGTGTAGATCTCGGTGGTCGCCGTATCATTAAAATAACCCTAAAGAACCCTAAACCCTAAACCCTAAACCCTAAACCCTAAACCCTAAACCCTAAACCCTAAACCCTAATCATAAACCCTAAACCCTAAATCATAAACCCTAAACCCTAAATCATAAACCCTAAACCCTAAATCATAAACCCTAAACTCTAAACCCTCAACCCTACATTATAAACCCTAAACCCTAAATCGTAAACCCTAAACCTTTTACTCTAATTCATAAACCCTAAACCCTAAACCCTAAACCCTAAACCCTTAGGTTGGGTGACGGGGATAAAGGATGGGAGAACGCACAGACCAAAAAAACAGACAAACGCCTATATATATAATTTATTTATTCTTTAAATATATTTATATACTTATATATTTATATATTTATATATTTATATATTTATATATTTATATTTTTATATATTTATATATTTATGTATTTGTATATTTATATATTTATATATTTATATATTTATATATTTATATATTATTTATATTTATGTTTATATTGATATATTTATATATTTACATATTTATCCATTTATATGCTTCTATATTTGTATATTTATTTGTTTATATATTTGTATATTTATTTATTTATATATTTATATATTTATTTATTTGTATGCTCATATATATATATATATATATATATTTAGTAGATAAACAAATTAATTATTTATTTGATGGTCCGATGTTTATTTATGCAGATATATATTTATATATTTTCTCCTCAACTTATCTATTAAGCAAATAAATAAATAATCAATCAGCTATTTATTTATTCATTTATTTATTTTATTTATTTATTTATTTTATTTTGTTTATTTATTTATTTATTTTATTTTATTTATTTATTTTATTTATTTATTTATTTATTCGCTGTTTGTGTTTTCCCGTCCCAGTTGGCGAAGTCCGCAGGCGCACGCCCTACGCGCTCCTCTGCAGCAGCAGCAGCAGCAGCAGCAGCAGCAGGACCTGCTGCAGCACCGACAGCAGCAAACGCAGCTCCAGTAGCAGCAGCAATAGCAACAGCAGCACCTGGACGCAGCATGCAGCAGCGGATGCGCAACCAGCAGCTGCTGCAAGCCACACATGCTGCATCGCACAGCAGCAGCAGCAGCAGCAGCAGACAGGAAGTCCGACTGAGGAGAGCGGAGACAGAAGTATTGATTGCAGGCGATCGGCGAGCTGGTGCTAAGGGTATTCTCATCCCTGCTGCTGCTGCTGCTGGGGTCAGTAGGCTGCAGCAGCAGCAACAGCAACAGCAGCAGCAACAGCAGCAGCAGCAGCAAGGCCTACCCATTATGCATGTGCTTCCATCCTTTCCTTCGTGCAGCCCCTCAAGAGTTAGGTGAGGAGCGAAGGACGCATGTACGCCGTTAGCTAGCTAGCTAGCTAGTTAGCTAGCTAGCTAGTTGTTATAACAATTTGTTTTGGCTTCTTTTGTATATTTGTTTGTTGCTGTGCAGTTTTTTATTTCTTTGGTCTTTACTTCTTCTTCATATATCATTTTGATTTTATGTTTGTACATTTTAAGTTTTATTTTTAGTTAAAAATAATTTTATATTTATATTTATTATTTTTTATTTTGTGTTTGTTTATAGCAGGCGGCTGCCGACGGCTTCTTCAGTCTCTTATCTCCCTCTCCCTGGGGGTGCGTTTGTCTTATTTGCATTCATAAAATAAATTAAATTAAATTAAATTAAATTAAATTAAATTAAATTAAATTAAAATATTATTATTTATTCTTTTTGCTGCTTGAGAGCTCATCCTGCAAGCGTAGCATCAACACCCAGCTAGCCAACAAAAGATATCTAGCTAGCTAGCTGGCACGAGCTAGCTAGCTAGACAGCTAGTTAGCTAGGCAGCTAGCTAGTCAGCTAGCTAGCTAATCAACTAACTACCTTAGGGGCTGTGCAGGTGTGGGTCCGTAGCTAGCTAGCTACCCAGCTAGCGCCAGCTAGCTAGCTAGCTATAGCTGTAGCTGCGTTGTTGTTGAGGGTGTAAGGTTTGTGTTTTATTTAATTTATTTATTTTATTTATTAATTGTTTTTGTTTGGCTGACTGTCTGTCTGCAGATTCAAACAAAAATGCGCCTCGCCTGTAAATAGAGGACGAAGGATGTAAAAATAAAAATAAATAAATAATTAAACAAAGAAGGAGATAATAAAAACAACAAATTTACAAGCGTCTCTGTTTTATTTTATCTTTTTATTTATCTTTTTTGTCGCGTCCTTCTGTCTCTGCTGCTGTTAATTTGCTGCATACGAGACAGCGAGGGCCCCTACAGCAGCTCAGGAGACAGGTGCTGCTGCAGCTACTGCTGTTGCTGTAGCAGCAGCTGCTGTTTCTGCAGCAGCTGCTGCTTCTGTTGCTCCTACAGCTGCTGCCGTTGCTGCAGCAGCAGCTGCTGTTGCTGCAGCAGCAGCATCTGGTGCTGCTTTTTGTCATGGTGCTGCAGCATCAGGTGCAGCAGCAACCCGAACCCCGAGCAGCAGCTGCTCCGTTGCATCGGTTTGCTGCTTGCGGATAGGAGCAGCAGCAGCAGCTTCAAGCCAAATGCCTTTGCCTAGGGGGCAGCAAATGCCTAACCCCACGCTGCAGCGGTATGCATGCACCAGAGAACGTACACGAGACAACAAACCTTCCTGCTGCTGCTGCTGCTGCTGCTGTTGCTGCTGCAGCAAAGAGCTGCTAAATACATTTCCTAAGCTGCCTACACTTCCAAATAAAAACACACGAGGGTGAAAACCCCCAAATCCTCTCTTCTCGCCGCTGCTGCTGCTGCCGCTGCTGCTGCTGCTGCTGCTGCTGCTGCTGCTGCTGCTGCTGCTGCTAGGGAAGTGGAAGTCGTAGGCGAGGCAGACCTCAGAGCCGAAGAAGGCGTCTCCCCCCAAATAATCATTCACAGGAATGCACACAGAACGGCTCTTGTCTATGGTGTACGCTGAGCAGCAGCAGCACAAGCAGCAGCAGCACAAGCAGCAGAAATAGCAGCAAAAACACGCAATGAGGCGCTGCAGCGCATGCAGCAGAAACTGCCGCACGTATAATACACCCAACGCTGTGCAGTTAGATAATAACAGAATCAACAGCAGCAGCTTATGCATTAACAGCAGCACATGCAGCAGCAGCAGCAGCACCACCACAAACAGCAGCAGAAGCGACGGCAACATAAGCATCATCAACATCATCAACAGTAGCAGCACCATAATCATCATCAACAACAGCAGCAGCAACAGCAGCAACAGCAACAGCAGCAGCAGCAGCAACAGCAGCAGCAGCACAAGCAGCAGCAGCAACAGCAGCAGCAGCAGGGTTTAATTACCTTTGTCTGTGGGCCCCACTGCAAAAGGTTTGAAGGCTCTGAGCGGCGCTGCGGCCCCAGCGAAGTAAAATCGGTCATCCAGCGGAACAGCAGCAGAACGTGCAGCAGGAAGCAGCAAACCTAAGCCCAGACGCCACGTCAGCACCCAAGGGCTCTCCTTCCTGCTGCTGCTGCTGCTGCTGCTGCTGCTGCTGCTGGTTGGGAAGCTGAGAGGGATAGCAGCAAATGCATGCGCTTCTCCCTTTATAAAACGAGTGTCTCCTCCAGGAAGGGCAACCTCTGCTGCAGCATTTAATGCGTACCCCTTACGCGGCAGCAGCACAGGTGCAGCAGCAGCAGCAGCAGCAGATGGGCGGTCGAGCTGGTCGTTGTTGTAGATGTATTTAAAAGAGTGTTTAAATGAGGCCCAGGGCATAGCAGCAACAGAAGGAGAAGCAACGCGCTGCTGCTGCTGCTGCTGCGTAGACAGACAAGGAGCAGCAGAACGGCTGATGAAGCTGAGAGAAAATGTGTGTCTGTTGCTGCTGCTGCGCACCTCTGCTGCTGCTCCCTTCAGGCGGGTAAGAGATGAATTAAAGGCTGTGTTGTCTCTGCTGCATCCAAAGACCCGGAGCACTGCAGCAGGAGAAGGCAGCAGCCCCCAGTGCTGCTGCTGCTGCTGCAGCTGCATGCGCTGCTGCAGCTGCTGCAGCAGCGGGAGCCGGGGCAGCAGCAAATCCGCAGCAAAGTGTTGACTAGGACTCCAGGAGGACAGCGCACAAGCCCCCCTAATATTGAGGCTGCTGCTGCCTCCATTAACAGCAGGTAGATTTGCTGCTGCCTCCAGCAGCACTTCGCCTGTGCTGCTGAGGGCTGTACCGACGCTGCAGCGGCGCTGCTGCTCTCGCAGCAGCAGCTTCACAGACACCTCTTCTTTTTCTTTTCCGCACTCTACTTGGCTTATTGTCTTGTCAAATATTTGTAATGAAGACAAACGACTATGCAAACCCTCAAGAGCCAGCAGCAAATCCCCTACTGTACGCGCACCTGCAGCAGCAGCAGCAGCAGCAGCAGCAGCAGCAGCAGCGGGTCAGAAAAAATCATCCACACACAACAACGCACACAGCAGCAACGGAACCTGCAGCAGCAGTAGCAGCTACAGCAGCAGCACAATCATCATCATCATCAGCAGCAGCAGAAGCAGCAGCAGCAGTAGCAGCAGCAGTATGATGTATGTGTGTAGTCTGACTTTGTACAGGCCGCAGATCAGCAGCAATTGTCTCCAGCTTAATTCTCTTCAATCCCTTCACAGAAACCTCAACCTTCTGCAAACGCCGTCCCAAATCTAAGTTCAAGGGGGCCCCCTTAGGGTCAACTGGGGGCCCCTCCGTAGGCCCCCCTGGGGGCCCATTGAGGCCAAATTGGGGGCCCCCTGCGGGCCCCTTTGGGTCAAGTGGGGGCCCCCCTGGGGGGCCCCCCAGGGGCCCCTCTCCTCTTTGCATTAAGAAGAAGGAAGCGGTAGACAGAAGAAAGGGTTTATAAAATAACAGAGAGAGAGAGAGACAAAGAAAGATAAAAGAGAGAGGCAGAGAGTAGAGACAGAGAAAGCGTAAGGGCTGTAGAAACCCTACTAAACCCTAAACCCTAGAAAGCCCCAGTTGTACAGAAGGCCGCCGCTGTAAACCCTAAACCCTAGTAAACCCTAAATCCTAATAAGCCCCAAACCCTATTAAACCCTAAACCCTAATAAACGCTGAGAAGAGGCTGATAGAGACAGCAGCAAGTTGAGGAGATAGCAAAGAGAAGAAAACTTGAATAAATAGGTGCGGCCATTTGAAGCAGAGAGTGCTTCGGGTGTATATACAGTGCAAACCCCTAAAAAATAAAAAATAAAATAATAATAAATAAAATAAAATTAAAAATAATAAAGAGTAATATTATTTAAGCGCTGTAAGCATAGGGCGCCCTCAACCCCCAGCAGGCTGCAGCTGTCTCTGATGTTTCTTTCCTAAACAAATTATAATTTCTTCTGTCTTTCTAATAAATAAACAGCAGATATTTTAATTCATCTTAAACAAATAAACAACTAAATGCATACACAAAGACATACACTCAGATGCTTCACGTGGGGCTGCTTGCATGCAGCAGCAACACAACAAACCAGGAGACAGCCCTAACTCTTCTTCACTTTTGTTTGCTTTTGCGTATATATATATATATATACACCTATATATATATGTTGTTGTGTCTGTCTTATTATTCTCTGTCTTCCTTGTATCTAGTTTAATATAGACGCATATATGCATACATATATGTATATATATATATATATATATATAATATGAATAGAATTAATATTATTAGTAATAATAATAATAATAATAATAATACTATTATTATTATTATTTTATATACGCATTTATGCATATGCACCAGGTTACGAATTCTTTTCTATGGTGTCTTGGAGATGCAAACAGATAAAGTATCGTCAATTTGTACCCCTTAATGCGGCCTAGAGGGTGGGGGGGCCCTCAGAAAGGGGCCCCCTGGGGGCCCTCCGGAATTGGCTATAAGGGGCCTCCTGAGGGCCCCTCAGAAAGGGGCTGAAAGGGGCTGAGAGGGGCTGAGAGGGGCTGTCTGGGGGCCCGCTGCAGGTAGTACAGAGAGAAGGCAGCCTGTCGTCTCCCCTCAACTGGTGTTGCTAAGCAAAAGCCCCGCATGCATGCATCAGACCCAAGGGTCTTCATTGCTGCATGCACTAACTCTGTACGCAATCGTTATGTACGCACTTCACCCGCAGCAGCAAATTTGCACAAATATATACAAACGTAGCTTCAAGCGAGTAATGCTACATCTGCCCTCCCGTCCTTCGCCAAACAGAGCGCTCTTTCGTGTATAGACACCGCCTCAAACACCGAAAATGAGAGAATGAATGCAGCGCTAAGGGAGGCTATCGGCAACTGGCAATGCCGCTTCAATTTGCTGCTGCTGCTGCTGCTGCGGCTGCTGCTGCTGCTACTGTTGCTGCTGCTGCTGCTGCTGCTAACTCCCGCACTGGGGCGGCCAGCAGTGGCCAACGGCTCTGTTGTGCCGATAAGTTGGGCGGAGTGCAGATTTGGTGGTGCGCGCAGCTCTACCCAACAAAAATATTCGTTTAAGCGACTTCAACGCGGAACACTCATCCCCACGCCTGTGAGAAGGTATATATATATATATATATATATATATATATATATGAACATGTATCTATGTATACATTTATATAATATATATATATATATATATATATACAGAAAAGTATGCGGGAACAGGAAGTGCCTTCATCGGCTCTGTCGGGCGTTAGCTGTAGATTTGTCGATGTTAGAAGAAGAGAGAGGAAACAGTTACAGACAAGTGTAAAGAATAATAAAAGATAAGAAGGCTCTCTGTACACCTGAGGACAGAGACAGCATCCAGACAAAGGACCAGGCAGGGTGTCTTGGCCGCTGTAAGACAAGAAATGCATCACTCCACCTCCCCATGTGCTAGGTGAGAAGGAAGGAGAAAGAACAAAAAAAGGCGCAGTAAGCAAACCAACATACACACAAACAGGATGCATGCACCTACTCTTTATTAGTGACAGTGGTAGCACTACACCACCAGACTTTAACTAATACCACCACAAACAAAAGCAAAAAGCACCTGTGGAGTTGAAGAAAGAGAGACAGGCGGCTTACTGGCTACTAGAGAAGAATCATCAGGAGACGAACAGCTGCACATACACCTGAAGCGGATGTAGGACAAAGCCCAGTGCGCTCAAATACCTGCACCATGCTACAGCTAGCTGCACTGTAGCTAGCTGCAGGTAGCTATTGTGAACGAGCAGTTAGCTTCCTGGATTTCCTTGGCTTGTTCGCTACCCAGATAGACAAATGGGAGGCTAGCTGGCTAGCTAGCTGGCTAGCTGGGTAGCTAGTTACACAGGTAGATAATTGGCTAGCTAGCTAGCTAGCTAGCTAGCTAGCGAAGTATATACCTGGGCATATATTTTTTGCGTAGTATAGTGAAGAAGAGCGGAGGGTGTCTAGGGTTATAAGTGGGCCCATTAATCTCCTCTTAACCAGCAGTGTGGGTTATTTGAATACTCAAATTTAAAGAGAAATTAAAATGTACTTCAAATGCAGCAAATTGATACACCTCCCCTATCGATTGTCTATGGCGTGCTGTATGCCGAGACACCCGAGCTTGGGCGGCTGAGGGTATGGTGTTTGTTTTCTTATATTTGTTTCTTATTGAGTAATAAAGGGCGATAAATAATCAAATACGTAGACTTTGTTGCGAGTAAATGGATTAAATATCAACAAACAAAGCCTAAAAAGAAGAAGAAACGAAGTGCTGTAGGGGGGAGAGACATTCATAGAGTTTAGCTGCAGCGCTGCGGTGTTGAGGGCGGCTGTAGTACCGTGTATGAGGTATTCTTTGTATGTTTGGTTTAATTTAAAGAAAATAAATTGCAAAATGGTATATAAAATGAATTAAATAAAACATATACTCAAAAATTTCGAGAAAATTGCCTCAAAGATACCCCTACAGCTCTCTGTCTGTCTGACGGCCTCTTATTGGCCTTCTTCTTTGCTTTCTTATTTTCCTTTTCTTTTACATTTTAACTATTTAAACAAGAACAATAAACTTGTTCTTTTTATCAATTTACTTTGAAGAAAGAAGAAAACCTAGCGGCCCTCTGATTATATCCCCTTCCCCCCTTGCGGTGTATAACCATTGGACTATCCACTCTGAGGTGTACGTACACCGCAGTCATCTAAACCCTTAAACTGCTTTCAAACGCGTATACACACAAAACAGCATTTTAACCCTTCCTCTGAGGCCCTGCAGACTGGCAGAGAGGCCCCCTAAGGCCCTCAAAGCCCCCAGCAGCAAAGCGAGCACAAAGAAAGAGGAGGACGAAAGAAGAAACAGAAAGAACAAAGAGAAATCACGAAGATAAAGAATCAAGAGAAGAAAGAAAGCGCAAGAAGAGAGAGAGAGAGAGAGAGCTAAAAGAAGAAGAAGAGGAAGCCAGCGAAGAAGAAAAGAAGCAAAGAAATACGAAAAGAAGAAAAGAGTAGAAAACAAGAATTAAATATATAAACAACAATATGGCGCCCAGACGAGAATCTACTCAAAGACATCATGATGAATCTCTTCTTATGATTCCTCCTCCAGGCTTTAAATTCATCCCGAGATACGAGCACGTAAGCACACATATAACTGCTTCTGCTGCTGCTTCTGCTGCTGCTGCTGCTGCTGCTGCTGCTTCTGATGCTGCTGTGTCTGTTGCTGCGTATGGTTCTGATTTTTCTGTTTCTGCTTCTGCTGCTTCTGCTGCTGCTTCTTGTGCCGTTGCTGCTGCATCTGTTTATATTGCTGCTGCTGCTGTTGGTGTTGTAGCACACGCAGCAGCCCTTAGAAATGCACAAGAGAAAATCATTCTAAAGAAGTATATTTTTCTCAAGTGCATGCATATAGAAGATATTGTATTAAATGCGTTTAAAGAGAGGTTTATAAAAGGTGTTTTAAGAGAGTTTATTATTGTAGAGAGATCTATAGAGAGAGTTTATGAAGGAGATTTACAAAGAAGTATTGATGAAGCTGCAGCAAAAACAAAAAGAAATTTAAATTCTGCTGTTTTGCTGCAGTTATTCTTTGTCTTTGTTTGTTTGCTTGTTTGTCGTTTACTCTTTTTTTCTTGTTTTTGTTTGCTGTTTGTTGATTGCACTTTACTCTTTATCTTTTTATCCTTTGCTGTTCTTCATTATTATTTTGTTTCTTGTGTATCTTTTCTTTCTTTGTTTAATAATTTGTTGTTTTTATTTGTTTTCTCTTTTATTATATTTTATTATTTCTGCTGCTGCTTTTTGTTTTTCATGCTTTGTTTGTTGGGCATTATTATGCTTGCTCTATTATATATTAAATTCTTTTAAATTTATTATTATAAAATATATTTTTAATTTCTTTTTACTTCTTTCTTTTTATTCTTCTCTTTTGTTTAAGTTTGCATTCGTACAGCCTTTGTCTGATGCATCTTCTATAATAATATATATCAACTAATAATATATGTAATATATTTTATTATTCTTTTTCTTTCTTTTTCTTTCTTTTCTTTTGATCCCTGACAATTCTTTTCAATTCTTTTCTGCCCCTTGTTTATTTTAGTTGTTACTTTCTTAATTGTTTCTCAGTCTGATTTCTTTTATTTGCTGTTTATTTTTGTTTAATTCTTTTTTTTATTTCTGTTTATTTCTGTTTATTTCTGACGATTGTATTTGACTTCTGTTAATTTTATATAAATTTTTGAATTTTCTGTTGTTTTCATTCCTGTTTATTGTTTTTCATTTCTTTAAATGTCTGTTGATATCTGTTGATATAATTTCTATTTATTTATGTTTTTCTTTTGTTTATTTCTGTTATTATTTGCCTCTTTAGGTCTGTGGACAAGCCGGTTGTTTTGAGTGTTTTGATATTTATTGCGAGCGCTGCGAGTCTAAAGACAGAAGAATAATTGAATTAGAAATGAGAAATAATGACTTAGCAAAATATATAGCACAGCTTCAAGCTAGGGTATTTGGCCCGGCCTCTCAGCTTGCTTCTTCTCCTGCTGCTGCTGCTGCTGCGGCTGCTGCTGCTGCTGCTGCTGCTGGAGCAGCAACAGGAGTAGGAGCAGGAGGGGCAGCAGCAGCACCAACAGGTGCAGCAGGAGCTGCCTATACACCTTCAATGTTCCCGCAGCAGCAGTTGCAGCCAGGTGCAGCTCTAGGTCAAACAAATCAGAAAGATAAACTACGAACAGGTAAACAAATATATCTACAGGCATATATTCAGACACAAACCCTTCAATGCATTACGCTTTACGGTTTAGGGTTTAGGGTTTAGGGTTTTGGGGGGATATGTGTGTGGGGTGGTTGTGCTTTGTTCGGTTGTCTTTGTGATGTTAGTTATATTTGCTTTTTTATTTAATGTTTTTTGTTTTATTTATTGCCTTTGTTTATGTTTATGTTTCCGTTTGCTGCTTTTGTTTATATTTGTTCGCTCTGTTTTCATTTCATTTTGATTATGTTGATAGTTGCGGTTGTGCGTTTGAATTTGTTTTCTTTGTGTAAATGTTTTCTCTTTGTTTATATTTGTTTTTGTTTATTTATATTTGTTTCCCTTTGATTATATTTATTGTTTTTGTTTGCTTGCAATTGTTGTTTTTGTGTATATCTGTTGGTTTTATTCCTATTTGTTTGTTTTGTTTATGCTTATTTTTATAGATATTCTTGTATTTGTTTGTTTTATTGTGCAGAGCCTTTTGCTTATATTCAATCTCCAGTTCTCTTTGACCCTTCTTTAAATCTTTCCTACATTGCCACCACCTCCTTCGCACCTGCAAACCCTTAGTTTAGGGTTTAGGGTTTAGGGTTTAGGGTTTTGTTTGTTGGGGCTTCAACCGCATTCTGACGTCTCTTCAAGTGTGTCTTTTGATACATGAATTTGTCTTTAATGAGGTGTATGTACACTCGAGCTGCACCCAAATTCACTGGGGTGTATCTTCACCTCTTCTGGTGTATCTTTACATCTACCTTCACTTATAGTCCATTCCACTTCATATCTGCAGCTTCTCTGAATAAACTCAATACCCTCTGGACCCTCTTGTTCAAGTGCTTGGAACCCTAGGGGCCCCCTTAGGGTCCCCAAGGGGGCCCTACGGGGTCTCCTTAGCGCCCTCTTGGGGGCCCTCTAAGGGCCCCCCTTGGGGGCTTTTCTAGGGCCCTCTTGGGGGCCCCTGTGGGGGCCTTCATTGGGCCCTCACGGGGCCCAGTGGGGGCTTCCTTAAGGCTCTCTTGGGGGCCCCCGTCGGGGGCCTCTGGGGACCTTCGTGGGGGCCCCCTTGGGGGCCGCCTTAGAGCCCTCATGCAGGCCTGCTAATGTGCATCTTGGGGGCCTTCTTAGACCCTTCTTTAGGGCCCCCATAGGGAGTTCATAGGGCCCTATTAAAGCCATTATAGGGCCTTTTACATTCTTTTGAGGGCCCCCTTAAATTCTTTTTAGGGCCCCCTTAGGGCCCCCCGCCTTTGAAAGTGGTAGGGGGTTGAGAAGGTCGTTGGGGGCCCCCTTGGACACTTCTAAAGTGTGGTGGCCCTGTGGGGCCCCGAGGCCCCCGGAGGCCCCCGCATCACCTCTTTAGGGGCCAGCAGGAGACCTTTTATGGCTTATATTATTAATTGTTATTATTGTTGTTATTATTAATTGTTATTATTGCTCTTATTACTAATTGTTATCATTGTTGTTATTAATTATTATTAGATATTTATTATTATTATTATATGAATTGGTTTAAACAACAATGGCCTGCTAAGAATTAGGGGGGCCCCTAAGAAGAATATTAATAAAAATAGGAGAGGGGTCCCTGCATTAAGTTAATGGTGGGGGGGCCCCTCCTGCTTTGAGGGCCTTTCTTCTTCGTGGGGTCCTCTCACTTTCTCTCACTTTTATTTATTTATTTATTTATTTTATTTATTAGTTGGGAGTTGGTAGGCTGCAACGCCTTGCGGTGTACGTACAGCTACCTTTGTCTGACTCTAATAACCCTCCTTCTCTATGAAGTGGAGTTTTATGCTCTTTTATTTCAGTTAGTCTCTTCATTTTATTGTATTTTATTTTATTTTGTTTTCTTCGTTTTGTTTGTCTTGCGTAGTTTAGTTTTATTGTGTATGGTTTTTTTGTGTGTTCGTCGTTATTTCTTTTGTTTTTCTCTTTCTCTCCACTTTGTTTTATTTTTTCTGTTTAATGCGGTTTAACTCTATCGTTGCATTTATATATTTGAGGGGCGAAAGGGGGAAGCAAACTCTTTTAATATATTTGCTGTTGTTTATTTGTTTGTTTGTTTGTTTTAATTCAATACGAATAAATTAGAACAAAACAATCTTTTGTTCAGGTGTACAGACACCTCCTCAGAGTATTTCTCTATTTATGCATTCTTAGGCTATGTAAAATAACGGTTCATATTTTGTTTCTTTTTTGCGTTTTGTTTGTTTTATTTTTATTTATTCGTTTGTTTTGTTTTAAATCCACGTAAATGAGAGACATTTATTTAATTGTAGCATCTAACAAAACAACAACAAAAGTAGCAAAGTAAAAAAAAGTTATAACAGGGGCTGCTGAGGTGTACGTACACTCCAACCGCCCCCCTGTCCCATCATCTGCAGCAGAAGCTGCGGCGGGGCCTCGGGGGCCCCAGGAGAGACAATTAAAGGCCCAGGTAGCTGAGGAGGCACCGAAGGCAGACGTACTGTTGGCAGCAGCAGATGCTGCTGCTGCTGCAGCTGTTGCTGTTGCATGAGCTGTTGCAGCGGCTGCTGCTGCAGAGGCAGCTTCATTTGCTGCAGCGGCTGCTGCTGCAGAGGCAGCTGCATATGCTGCAGCGGCTGCTGCTGCTGTTGCAGTGGCAGCTGCTGCGGCATCCAAACAGTGGCAAGCCGGGGCTGTAGCTGCATGTGTGTGGAGGGGGGAACAGAAGCTGGTGCAGCAGCAGGAGACACAGCAGCAGCAGCAGCAGGAAATACTCCTGTGCAGTTCTCCGTTTCAGCAGCAGCAAGGAACGGGGTTGCTGGTGTTGCTGCTGCTGATGTTGCAGCTGCTGCTCTTGTTGCTGCTGCAGGTGCCGCAGCACTTTCAAGGGGCCCCACTCTGGGAGACACGAAGCACGGACGCCCTCTGTAGGTATCTGCAGCAGCGGCAGCAGCAGAAGCAGCAGCAGGGGCTGGTAGACCTCTGTGGGTGTTCATTAATCTGGGTTGTACTGAGGAGGCCCTTTGGGGGGCCCCCAGCCTGAGGGTATTCCAATACGTTGCTGCTGCTGCTGCAGCAGGAGAAGGAGACCAGTGATTCATAGCCCTGCTGCTGCTGCTGTTGTTGCTGCTGCTGCTGTGTTGCTGCTCCTCCTCCTGCAGCTGCTTCTGCATCAGCAGCCGACCCCTCTGCTGTAACTCGCTAGACAGCAGGGACATCTGCTGTTGCTGCAGCTGCTGTTGCTGCTCCTGCAGCTGCTGCTGCTGCTGTTGCTGCTGCTGCTGTTGCTGCTGCTGCTGCTGCGATAGACCATTTGAATCTGTCTCCTTGGGGATCTCCTCTGGGCTTCCAGGGGTCTGTGCGTCTGTCTCCTGCTGCAGCAGCACCAGCTGCTGCTGCCGTTGCTGCTGCTGCTGTTGCTGCTGCTGCTCTCTCTGCGCCAGGGCCTGCACATGCTGCTCATCTGTACACAGGTCAACCAACTGTCGCTGCTGTTGCTGCTGCTGCTGCTGCTGCTGCTGCTGCTGCACTGCTGCATCCTCCTCCTGGGTAGGACCCGTTTGCGTGCCTCCCCCATACATTCCAGCGGTCTGTAGGCCGCCAGGATTTGCTGCAGCAGCAGCAGCAGCAGCAGCTGCTGCTGCTGCGTCGGGGGCGTTTATAAGGCATCTGTCTGCTGCAGTGTTGGCTGTGGTTTGGGGCTGCATGCAGTGGGGGCTGCTGTCGCTACACCTGAGGCCTCCACTGTCTGATGCTCTTAGTTGTGGAGCTCCCTCCAGTTGCTGCTGCTGCCATTCCTGCTGCTGCTGCTGCTCCTCTTCCTGCTCCTGCTGATGCTGCTGCAATTCCTGCTGCGGCCGCGGCTGCAGTTCATGTTGTTGTTGCTGCTGCTGCTGTAATTGCTGCTGCTGCTGCTCCCCTGTTTGGTGGGTGAGTCGATGCGTTTCCTCTTCTGGTTGGTGGCGATGATGCTGTGGCTGCTGCTGCTGCAGCAAGGTTTGCTGCTGGGTCTCTGGAAGCAGCAGCAGCTGCTGTTGCTGCAAGCCACCCTGGTGCAGCACTCCCTGGTGCTCCGCGTGTAATTCTTGCTGCTGCTTCAGGCCCTGCTGCTGCTGTTGCTGCTGCAATTCCTGCTGCTGCTGCTGCTTTTTCTGCGTGTAGGGAGACAGCTCGCTCTCCACGTCTGCTGCTGCCGCAGCATCCGCTGGCCCGTGGGGCCCCTGCTGCAGCAGTTGCTGCTGCACTGGTAGGCGTTGCTGCTGCTGCTGCTGAAGCTGTACAGAATAAGGGGATTGGAGCTTCTGCTGAGGAGATGTGGTTGTCAAGGCAGTATCAGGTTGTTGCTGCAGCATCATTGCTGAGTGATGCTGCTGCTGTAGTTGCTGCTGCTGCTGTAGCTGGTGCTGCTGCTGTAGCTGGTGCTGCTGCTGTAGCTGCTGCTGTAGCTGTAACTGCTGCAGTAGCTGTTGCTGCTGCATTAGCTGTTGGTGCTGCAGTAGCTGATGCTGCTGTTGTAGCTGCTGCTGCTGTAGCTGTTGCTGCTGCTGCTGCTGCGAAGCTGAAGCACACGGAGGCAGCAGCAGCAGCGGCGTCTTCGGGCTTGGCAGCAGCAGTCGTGATACGGCTGGGGGCGTTTGCTGGAGCATGCTTTGCTGCTGTATTTCACTTGCAGCAAAGGCAACCTGTTGCTGCTGCTGCTGCTGTAGCTGTTGCAACTGTTGTAGCTGCTGTAGCTGCTGTAGTTGCTGCTGTTGTAGCTGCTGCTGCTGGATTTCACCCATGAATATAACGGGTGATCTGCCGAGCGTGACAGGCCATGCGCGTGGGGTCACTTGTTCTTGCTGCTGCTGCTGCTGCTGCTGTTGTTGTTGCTTTTGCTGCTGCTGCTGCTGCTGCTCAGGTGACTGCCTGTGGTGCGCGTCTGAGGGGTAGAGGGAAGGTTTAGGGAGAGTAAGGGGGGGAGGGGAAGCTATCCGTTGCGGCTGATGCTGTTGCTGCTGCTGCTGCTGCCTATGCAGCTGCTTTTGCTCCAGCTGCTGCCGCTGCAGCTGCTGCCTGTGCAGCTGCTTTTGCTCCAGCTGCTGCTGCTGCAGCTGCTGTTGGTGCAGCAGCTGTTGTTGGTGGAGTTGCTGCTGCATAAGGTGCTGCTGCTGCTGCTGCTGCCTTGGTGTTGCGTGAGGGGCTGGTTGAAAGCTGGTGGGTGTATTTGCTGCAGCAGCAGCGTTTGCTGTAGCAGCAGCGTTTGCTGCAGCAGCAGCAGCGTTCGCTTGCTTCAAAGACAAAGGCATAGGGACCCTCTGAGAATGACGACTGCTGCTGCTGTGGATTTGCTGCGAAGGGTCTGGTCTTGCTGAACGCGCTGTTTGCTGCTTCCACCCCACATCTGCTGCTGCTGCAGCTGCTGTTGCTGCAGCGAATTCAGCACAGCGCAAGGCAGCACAGACACAGAGGGGTTGTCCTGCTGCTGCTGCTGCTGCTGCATTTGAGATGTGTTTGTGTTGATTTTCTGTCTGTTCTCCATCGCTTGTTTTTCGTTGCTGCGTTGTTTATTTTAGGTATTTGTTTGTGTTTGTTCGTTTGCTGCTGCTGCGCCTCTGTGTGTCTGCTGTTTGCTGCATCTTTTCTTTGTTTTTTATTTGCCTGTTGAGGTGTACATTAAATTCCTTCTTTTCTGTCTTTGTTTGTTTCTATGCGGTGCTCTTTGTCTTTGTTTGCATGCAGTGCGTGCATCTCCTTCAGGCTGTCTCTGCATGCGGGTTTAGGGTTTAGGGCTTATGGGTTAGGGTTTAGGGTTTAGGGTTGTTTTCTTACTGTCTTTACCTCTCTCTCTTTCTTCTCTGCACTGCCGCTGCAGCTGCTGCCTGTTTGATGCTACGCGGCTTCTTCCTTGCACCACATATCGCCCTCGCCCGCTGTTGCTGCTGTTGCTGCTGCTGCTGCTGCTGCTGCTGCTGCTGGAGGCAGAGGTAGGTGTGGGTGCGTTGAGTGTTTTTTCTGTTTCTGTTTTCTTGGCTTTTATTTCATTTCTGTCGTTGGCTCTGTTTGCCTCTCCTTCTTCATCAGGCGACCCAGTGGGGTATAAACTGCTGCCTCCTTTCCCCTTGTTGTTGTTGCTGCTGCTGCTGCCGCTGCTGCTGCTGCAGCAGCAGTTGGTGTTGCTGCAGCAAGTGGTGGTGCAACAGACGCAGCTTCTGCTGTTGCTGCTGCTGCTGCTCTCCTTTCTCCTTAAGGCAGTTCCTCTTTCTGATCTGATGAGAGGCTTCGGCTCTTCTTGCTGCAAACTGCAACAACCAAGACACCCCCTTCCTCCATCCCTTGTTGGTGTTGCTGCTGCTGCTGCAGCTGCAGGCTCGTCTGCTGCATGTTCCGCTGGTGCTGCTCCAGGAGTCGCGGGTAGGTTGCCCGCTGCTGCTGCTGCTGCTGCTGCTGCTGCTGCAGGGTGTTCTGGGGAGGGGAGGGAAGGCAAGTCAATGGGTTCAGCAGAGTGGAGGAGGCTGCTGTTGGGGTTAGTGCAGCAACCCCACAACTTAAAAAGGTGCCTAGACACCTGAGCTGCGTTGTCTTCGCCAGTACCAGCAGCACAGGGAGGGTCAGGAGGTTCTGTGAAGCCGCCGCTGCTGCTGAGAGGGGGAGGCAGCTGTGCTGCTGCTGCTGCTGCTCCTGCTGCTGCTGCTGGGTTTGCTGCTGCTGCCGCTGGATCTGCTGTTGCTGCTGCTGAGTTTGCGGCTGGTGCTGCTGCCGCGACGGCCCAATCAGTACGGTTTGCTTCCCCTAGGGTATTAGTGGGGGGAGGCAGCAGGGCCTGAAGGGAGGCATACCTGAGGTGTACATACACCTCAAGATGCTTCTGCTAATTAAACACACCGCTGCTGAGCCAGACAGACTGTGCAGCTAAAATGCAGTTGTTATATACAAATATAATAATCAGAAAGGCCAGCAGATGATATAGATATATATCTACGTATATATATGTATACATAAATTTATATATATATATATATATATATATATAGAGAGAGAGAGAGAGAGGGTGTAGCAGCAACGAAGACATAGAGACAGAAAGAGAGCGACAGAGACAGAAGGAGAGACGGAGACAGAGAGAGAAAAGGAGCCTTCAAGTTTGTGTTTTATTATTTACAACTAACCAATTCGTTTGCTTCAGTTTATTCCAACACCCCAACTCAAACTCATGACGCGCCTCCTGCAACAAAATGCAAATAAAACCCTCGGCACTAGCCGCCCCTCCGTTCTCTAATTATAGCTGCTGCTGCTGCTGCTACTGCTGCTGCTGTTGCTGCCGCTTCTATTACTGCTGCTGCTGCTGCTGCCCTCACAAGCGCGCAGAAGAGAAATGCACAAGAAATCCATTCAAGGGAAGTAGCAGAAACAAACAAAACAAGAACAAAGTCAAAACAAAAGCAAAGGCAAGAAAACAAAAGACTATAAAGCAAAAACAAACAAAAAATAAAAAGGAGCAGAAGATAAATAAACAAAGGTAAGGACAAGCAAAAACAAACAGAGACATATAAAAACAAACAAAAACAGAGGTCTGAAGACGATCGCATGCAGTTGCAAACCGCAACGGAAGAAAAATTGAAAAGCCGAAAAAAGACATGGCTCTGCTGCAACAGCAGCAGCATCATCAGCAGCATCAGCAGCAGCAGTGACAGCAGCAGCATCAGTGGCAGCAGCAACTGCAGCAACAAATAGGAGCTGAAGAGAAACGAAAAAGTGTTGAATTGCAACTTACAGGAGGCAATTCATGCTCTATGGCTCTAAATCGGCTTTCAAGTCTGTGCATACACCCCAAGCAGCAGCAGCAGCAACATTGGGTTTGTCTTTTTTTACAAACAAATAAATGAATATGTTGTGTAGAAACAGAGAATAATAAACAAACGCATGCAGAAGATGGGCAGGCTCCCTAGCAGAAACGCAGAAGAAATCAACAGACAAAGAGAAGACAGAAAGAAAGCAAAAAGGCGTCGTCGTCCTGTGCTGATGAGGTGTACGCACACTGCAATTGATGTAGCGCAATATATTTCTGTTGTGGATGCATGCAAAGTACATGTAGGTCTGAGCGGACGAAGAATTAATAACAAAGCCTGGCCCCTTTCACGTATTTATTTGTGTGGGTATTACTTTGCAGGATAAACAAACAAAAGAAACAAAACAAGTAGATACAGCTGCGCGTACACCCGGAACAGCGCATGCAACTATGTGCTTAACTGCGTTTCATCACATGCATGCATGCATGCAAGCTGGCACTTGCATGCCTGCCTGTATGCATGCTTGTTCGCATGCACGAAAGCCAATAGAGCTGCGCCTATGTACAGCGGCTAGGAGGGACCACTGTATGCATATTGGTGGGGCTGTGCCTTCATTTGCTGCTGTGTACATGTATATGTATATACATATATAGTATGCGGTGGATGCGAAGGACATCTTATTCTAGACGAACCTGCACAGCTCTTGCAGCGCGTTCAGTCGTTGAAGCTGCGCCACATACGCACGCAACTAGCCAGCTAGCCAACTTGCCAACTAGCTAGCCAACTAGCTAGCCAACCAACAGCCCAACTAGATAGCCAACCAGCTACCCATCCATCTAGCCATCCAGCTAACCAACTAACCATCTAGCTAGCCAGCGCTCCAACTATTCAAGCAGCGAGCCAGCTAGCCAGCTAGTTAGCTAACCAGGTGCCTCCCTTGCTACGGGCGGGCAAGCAGGCAACAGTTGGGAGAGAGACGAGCTCTGTGGCTTAAGGTGCCGGGGTGTACATACAGCAGCACATGTTTGTAAGAGAGAAGCAAACGAAAGACAAAGTTGCCCCGTCTATCTCCCTCTGCCTTTCTCTCTCTCTCTCTCTTCTCTCTCTCTCTTCTCTCTCTCTCTCGTTCTTTCTTTTTCTCTCTTTATGTTTATATCCATTTATGTTTATATGTCTTTCTACTTGTATCTCTTCAGGTTTTTATGTGTATGTATCTGACCGTAAACTTGAGTTGGTGTGCGTTGTTCATCTCCTGAAAGACAAATTGAAGTTTTCGTCTTAAAAGATTTTCATTTGTATTTGCAAAGTCCTGCCGCGCCTCCGCTTCCGCTCTCTCCACCTCCAGCCCTGCACTCCGTCGGGTGTACAGACACCGCAGAATAAAACCTCTTCTATTTTAGCGCATTCCTGTATTGTTTTCTGATTGGGATCAGCATGGAGGGGGAAAGAGAAATAGACAGATAGATGGGCGGATAGATAGATAGATAGATAGATAGATAGATAGATAGATAGATAGATAGATAGATAGATAGATAGATAGAGACAGAGAGAGAGAGAGGGAGAAAGGGAGAGAGACAGAGAGACAGAGACAGAGACGAGACAGAGAGAGACAAAGATACAGACAGAGGGAGAGAGAGGGAGTGACAGAGAAAGAATGCGACGAAGGCAGCTGCTGCATTGTTAACAGCTCTATTGTTACTACGGCGTAAGCGTCTCTCTAGGGATATCTGCGGTGTACGTACAGCTGCACAACCGCAGCATCGTTGCTTTTGGGATTAACATGTACTTCTTAAATGCCCACAACAGGCAGGACGGAGCTGCATGTATGCATGCAGCAGCAAGGACGAACCTGGATTGAGATGCAGATAACTGTTAGTGTGCTCATGAAATATCCTTTTGCCTGGGGGCCTGCAACACTTTGCACAGCCACTTTCTACTTCAGGTGTGCAGACACCTCCCAGTTTGCTGCATGCACCATTTGCTCTTGCTTATTATTATCTTGCATGGTCAGTGAGGACTGCATCCTCAACAACCCAAACGGTGCGGTGTGTGTGCAGGTGCTGCTGTGTACGTACACCCCAACTTACGTCTCTAGAAAATAATTTACGCATTTCCGGTTTTCTCTGAGGTAAGAAATCAATAAACGACGAAACTCCACCTCAAACAAACAA